>NC_087200.1:15473760-15497941 GCF_015104395.2 Macrobrachium nipponense | reverse complement strand
CGGTTTTAAGTTGTAGGCTTCTTTGTTATGGCGTTGCCCTGGTCCTGAGGGCAGGGCTAGTGGGGCTTTTTCCCTTCTCCAGTGAAAATTGACCCCCACACTTTTTTAACAGGTGTTGGGCCCCTTTTAAGTCATGGGATCGGGCATCGACAAGGATTAAGAGAAGGCCTCAATCCCCCTCCAAGAAGTCTTCCTTGGAAGTTCTGAGGAGTAGAAGCACGAGCCGGGGGCCGGGAGGCCCTTCACCATCCCCGGTTCTGCTTCAGGACTCCCCAGAGGACTGTCGGATTCTTTCCTCAGTCCCCTCCCAGCCACCATGATGGGACATGCCATCTCAGTCGACCCCACTCCCAGGACTTACGGTCCGCGCCCATGATGGTCCCGCGAGCAGGGTGCGCCGCTGCCCTGTCGACCTCTGAGCAAGAGGAGTCGTGGTCCGTGGAGTTGAGCAAGTACAGCTCCATCTTTGCTGGGAAGGGAGAGGTTGGGATAGATGTGGTAGCCAATGTGACAGAGCTCGCAGTTGATGACGGTACGTTCCACTCCCCCAATCGGACAGTCCCTCCCCGATCGGTCGGTCCGCTCCGCTCACCCAGTCGTACGGTCCACTCCGCTCTCCTGGTTGGCCAATCTGCTCCATTCTCCCTGTCGGGCAGAACGCTACGCTCCCCCTATCTGACGGCCTACTTCGCTCTCACATTTGGAAAGTCCGCTCTGTTCCCCCAGTCAGACAGTCTGCTTTGCGTTCACCCGTGCTTGTGGTTCCATGACAGTCCGTGAGAGGGTGGCACCACTGCCCCGTTGGCCTTTCCCCTACACACTCTGCCTGCCAGTAGGACTCCTGATGGCTCCACTGGTATGGCCTCCGACTCCACTTCCAGAGAGACTCCCGCTTCCACTGGTAGCCGCCAGAGAGAGGCGTCCAGCCACTCCAGAGTACACCCCATCCCCGTGGTGGGGCCTGCTTGGTCTTGAAGGGTGGCAATGATGAGTCATTCCTGACCACCCAACTGCTGACCCTATGGACGGACTGGGTCCTGAGGTGGGGAGACACGGTTCTCGCTCGCCTCCCGAGGTACTTCCTGGACAGGGGGGCGAAGGCCCTCCGGAACGCTCCAGGGTCGGGCGAATCCCGGATCGCCTGGTAGAAGAAGCCATCGAACGGGGAATGAAGGCAAATCAGGACTCCATCATCTACAGGACGTCATCCTCTGGCAGGTGACCGGTGCCAAGACGAAGTATTGAGTCACAGGAGCCGAGACAAGGGGCCCCCTCAGGTATGTCAGAATCGTCTGCAGCGGACTGGGACCATCAGGGAACGAAGCCCTCCTCCAAGACTGCTAAAGTCTCCCACTCCTCTTTTAGAGCCAGGTCCACGCCCTCTTGCAGAGGTAAAGGTGGCTGCTTCCCCAGGAAGAAGTAGGAGGCAAGGCCTCCTACCTGACTTGACGCCTGGGGTGGGGGGTTGCCTCTCCAATCATTGGTGGGTCTGGGAGGATCTCGCGGCTGATCCCTGGACTGTCCAGGTCCTCAGGGACGGTTACTGGATCCCCTTCCGAGACATAAAACTTCCCTGACGGGGGAGCCGGACAGTAGGGCATTCAGCCCCCGGACCACTCGCTCTATGCTGGCGGCCTTGAGGGAAGGGAACCTCAAGGTCATATACTTCCAGATCCCAGTACACCCCTCCAGCAGGAAATACCTCCGTGTAAGGTGGGAGGGATTGAAGTACCAGTTCAGGACCCTCTGATTCGGCCTGTCCACGGCACCGCTGGTATTCACAAGGTTATTCTCCCTCGTATCCACCTGGGCCCACAAGAAGGGCATGCGTCTCCTGCGGTACCTGGACGATTGGCTACCCCTTTCCCCATCAAAGGATCTCTTGAGGGGGCGGAGGGACGAACTCCTGAACATCTGTGCTCGTCTAGGTATCGTCCTGAACTGGGAAAAGTCGCACCTGGAGACCACCAACAGGATGGTGTATTTGGGAATGGATCTAGATACAGTAAGAGCCTGGGCATTCCCGTCGGAAGAACGAATTTCCAACTCCAAGGGTGTAGCGACACCCTGACAGACACGCCCCGACCAGCTCAAAAGTGGCAGAGGCTTATTGGCCACCTCGTCACCCTGGAGAGGCTAGTACCCCAGGGAAGGCTGAATATGAGGCCCATCCAGTGGAACCTGAAGGATGGGTGGTCCTCGGACGGGAAGACCCCATGGGAGATAATAGCTCCCTTTCACCCAATGGCGGAGGCCCTTCGCTGGTGGCTAGATGACACAAACCTCTTGTGCGGGGTTCCACTGGCGGACGTCCCTCCAGAGATGCTCTTATTTATGGACACATCGAGGGAGGGGTGGGGAGCCCACCTACAGACAGAAATGATGGGGGGGGAATGGTCGGAACAGGAGCGCAAACTCCATATCAACAGCCTGGAGCTCCTAGCCATACTCAAAGCTCTCTGTGTCTGAAACCACCCTGTGGAACAAGAGAGTGGCAGTCATGTGTGACAACGCCACCGTCATTGCTTATGGCAAAAAGCAGGGGGGACTGAGATTACGACCCCTGTGTGCCCTAGTGGACACCATTCTAGAGTGGGGGAAGAACACCAGGATCTCCCTGTCAGAGAGGTTCATTTTGGGAAAAAGGAACATAATTGCTGACGGACTCAGCGGTCTAGGCCAGGGAAGACACATTCCAGCACCCCTGGGACGGGCTAGACCTCTACGCATTTCCCCCCTTCGTAGGCCTCAGGCAGGTACTCAATCAACTCCGGACCTCCAAAGCAGGTTACCAAGCGAAGTGGAAGCTTTGCGGGGCCTGGTGCAAGGGACAGAACTTGGACCCACTATGAACCAAGATTCCCCACGTCGTGGAATTCCTAGTCCATCAGAGGGAGGACAAGGGGCTCTCCATCGCGGCTATCAAAGGGGTCAGGGCGGCCTTGAGCCAGGTCTTTTATCAAAGAGGGGTAGGCCTGGGGAATTCCAAGGACATCTCCCTACTCATTAGGGGATTCGAACAGACCTGCCCCACTCCCCCTCCCCCAAGGTCCCTGTCAGTACCTCGCTGGGACGTGGCCAGGACTCTGGCTGCTCTGAAAAAGCCCCCCTTCGAACCGCTCAAGGGTTTCACAGACCGAGAGCTCACCCTCAAGACGGTCTTCCTCTTGGATTTAGTATCCTCCAAGAGGGTAGGGGAGCTTCATGGCCTCTCGTTCCAGGGGTCCCACTCAAGGGGTTGGAGAGAACTAACCTTCAAATTTGTGCTGTCCTTCGTAGCTTAGACACATAACCCGTTGGTGGTAGGTGAGCGGTTCGTGGAGTTCTCCATTCCAGCCCTTCCAAAGTCCGAGGATCCCAAGGGCCTGCTCCACTGCCCAGTCAGGGTGGGGAGGAAGTATCTCAACAGAACGGAAGGACTACGCCCCAGGGTTCAAAACCTCTTCGTCTCTATCGGGCGCAAGAAGAGGATGGTCGCGAAGAACACCATCTCCTTCTGGTTGAGTGAGACCAACAGGAGGGCCTATGAGGGAGCATGGCTGTTCCACCCGCAAGGTGTGAAGCCCCATGACTTAGGGGATATAGGCACATCCTTGTCTTTCTCTAAGAATCTGGCCGTCAGTCAGATCCTACGGGCAGTGGTGTGGACAAGACTGTCCACCTTTATGACCCATTACCTCAAAGATTGCGCAAGGAGGTCCCTTGACGCCTTTGAGATAGGGCCAGTAGTGGCAGGCTAGCAGAGGCGCTAGCCTAGCCTGGGTGGGTATGCGTCGTATAAATGCGAGTGTGTATATGGGGTGTGTACATCTTCCATATCCTACCCTGCTCCTCTCTCCCCTTTCCCTACTGGGTCTTCGACGTAATCACCAAAATTCCTGTCTTCAGGTGAGTGTATGAGAGGAATAGTCGTTTTTACAGACCATTGCATTACATTCATTGAGTTTTATTCCCTCGTCTACCCACCAATCGGGATTGCCTCCTTACTGATAGGGGATCCCCACCTCTGCCCTAATGCGGCAGAGTGGGTCTCCCTCCTTTTCCCCCTCCTCCTTCCTTCCTGAAGGGACTCTTCCTTCCCTAGATGCTCCCGCCTCCTAAGGATTAAGTCTCCTAATAAAGTAGCTCAGAGTAAATATACAGAAACGGAACAATTCACAAATTGTAAGCAATTTGTATTTTTCCTAGCTATACTTACCCTGAACTATGAAATTTTGACGCCCACCCTTCCATCCCCGCATATCTGAGGGCAGGAGCTCTAGGGGCGTGGAAAGGACTGCAGGGTCAGAGGTCATGATCTTCGACCCTGGGGCATACCTGGCTGGGGGTTGGGAGGGAATAACCAGTTTTTTCTGGTCAGTACCGGATCGACATCCAGGATTCTCCTAATAAAAAATCAAACAAATATTATTCAGTCTTTTATTTTTTATTGAATTCCTTGCATATCATCCTGTTTCATTAGGACATGTTGGAAAGCTGTGGGAGTCAAAACTGACGAATACATTAAGAAAGCCTTACTTTCATTAAAGCTTTCTTAGGTTGATCTTTCTGTAGCTATTCATTTCTTCTAAATAGAAATTAATTCAAATTAGTTTCACATGTATACCTAGACCTACTATCATAAGCATATTATAAGTAGCTGAAAGGATAAGAAATATGAAAGGTGACGTTCTCGTTTAAGTCTATTTCATGTTTTTTTTCCTTTTCAAGAAAAACCTACTGCTTTAATCAAGGGTTGCTCTTTGATTGCTACAGGGTGTAACACCAGTGAATGTACATATTTTGGGGAATGAAAGATAAAGTTTCTTTGAACAGAAAATATTTTATAAACATGCATTTTAAGGCGTCCGTTATCGGTGCAGGGAATTTTAAAATAACCGTTATCATTAGTGATGCTTTCACGCGATGGAGTTTGTAGCGAGAAGTGGGATCGAGTTGCCTGAGATGTAGAAGAGAGCGGAGGTGGCGTATAAGAGTGATGGAGGGATTAGGCCAATGTTAATAATGTATCTCCCAATAAAATGTATTCTTTAGGTTTTGAAGAAAAAAAATGCATGCATCATTGAAACTGTTTCCCTCCCTATCTGTGGTATTCACTGGACACCGATAAAAAACAAAACAAAAAGAGTAAGCATAACTGAATCTCATCCATCAAAGATAAGTTTGCCTATTCATTAGACTTATTCATTAGACAACTATCAAAGATTTCAAGTGTAGATTTAAAAATCTCTTCCTCTCCATCCAAAGTATTCATCAGCTTAGAGCTAGTCAGGATTCCTGTTTCAGCAATATTGTGACGAGGCACTAGAATTCAAAATTCACAAATGAATGTTGCTCAGCAACATTTACACTACTGTATTATCTTGCTCAATTGTGGTGCTTCGAGGTGTTCCACCTCTAGGCCCATGTTCTAAATTTTGCCGTTCTTTAAACAATTTGATTCATCTATGTATGATTCTCTCCGGTTTATTAAGCTTTCTTGATATCTCTCCAACAGGAACTTGCACCGAATGCAGTGCAATAATTGTCTCTCAATCATCAAGGGATGTTTCTTAGACCAATAAATGACACATTGACATTAGATTCCCGTGCACATACCATCAAAAGCAATAGAGTGAGGTCGCATGGCTCACACTGTTAAGTTATGGTTTTTTTTCTTTTTGTTTTTAAATTTGATAGCATTTTGTGAGATTCCAATGTTTTCTGTAAAATTTAACAAATGGAATAGTTCAAATACATTCAACTTAATATTGAAATGATAATTTAAGGACTATGTTTATGTGATACTACTAGTGATAGGTGTCTCCTATCTATTTGGTAATGTACATCAGTGGTTGTGATATGATGTTTTTTATCACTTCATTTCATTCATGTCAATATTGCTATATGGAAAATAGTTTTACACAATAACAAAACATAATGTTCTACAAAGCAATAATCATGACTGTATGTTTTAAACATCATTACACATGATTTCTTCCGTCTTTGAAAAGAAAAATAGATAAATAAGGCATGAATCGTGTGTCAGGCAGGTGAACGAAAAATTATGAAACTCTGCCACCAGTTTTTTGGCTGACAGTACAAGTCTTCAGATTTATGTAATAATAATTTATTAAGCGTAATATTGCATTTCCCTATTTTCTGTTGTTACTTGTGTGGCATGCAGTCTTGTCAGGTGTCTGTTAATTTTTAAAGTAAATTGTTGACCTTGCACGGCCAGGCGCGTAACAATATGTATTTATATATATAATATTATAATATATATATATATATGATATATATATATATATATATATATATGAAATTATAATATATATAGATTATAATATATATAATATATATATGTAATATATTGTAGTATGTATATATGTATGTTTATACACTATATATATTATATTTGGAGTATCTTTCGTAAACACCTATGAATGATCCGAACATTTAAGTCCTTCTAAAACTCGACTCGATTAGATTACCAATAAGGCTGAGAACCTTCGCTTTTATTGAATTGCATTTTTAATATTACCGAGTTAAAATCATTGTGTGTGTATTTTTTTCTTTTAATTACGATGACACTTTTCTGTGTTCTGTATATTTCCTTTTCTATTGTAAAACAACGAAATCGTAATATTTCAGTACATAGGGCGTTCACCTTTCCCGTACAGGCACTAATATTTACTATGATTGTACAACGAATGGTGTTTCTTCACTTCAGTCATCATAAAAAAAACTAAAAATTTCAATATTTTTTAAATAAACTGAAAGAGAGTAAATTTCTATTGAACACCGATTCTGTATCAAGCCAGTATGATGATAAAGATCAAAAGTGGGATATGTTATTGAAATCGCTTCGCTGTAAATAAAAGAGAAACAGAGAGAATTAATTATGCGTTCTTCCTCTCAATAAACTGTGTTGACAGAAATTGCACAAAGGAAGTGCCTAACAGCCAGTGCCATCTCTTCGTGCCAGTTCATAATGAAGGAAACACAAGCGAAAGACATTAAAGCTAAATTGCTAAGTTTCTGTCGTCTAAGGAAGTCACGAAACGAACCATTCTATTAACTTCCTTGTCTTGCCTCCTTACTTTTATTGTCCTCTTCCGAAACCTTGTTTGCACAGTTACGTAATGGTAGTTTTGCATGTCCGCCGCAATGACGGCTTTCCACGTTCGAAATTGCGAGGTAGGAACTCCATAATAATGCATAATAACGCACGGACGGGAAGAGGTTTACATCAACGCGAAAGAGGATTTCAATATTTGTTTATCATCGTCTGTCATTTCAGGAAACTGGTATGGAACGAAACTGTAAATATGTGAATTAAGAAACTTGAAGATCTCCAAAGATTTCGTTTTATACTTAATCAACTTAATATTCATTAGGTAAACAGAGTTGCTTACCAGATAATATAAGTCTTACAGTGATCATGTAAGCAAAAGCCTTTCTCCACTTTGAAAGAATCGCTATATAACACGGGAAGGTCCTTTTTCATCATTATTATGACAAATTATTCGTAGATTTTTATATATTTGTACATACGGCACATTACGACCAAACTCATTTCAATCATACCTAATGACAGAATTCACCATGAAGCCCGCGTTAACTTTAATTTGAAAGATGAAAGGTACCTTCTCTTAACATATAAATTTCACAAACATAACTTCTCTTGTAGTTAACTTAATTTATCGCTATTCACCGCAAATGAAACAAAACTGGCAACTAAGAAGGGAAAAAGTTAGATTCCCTTGCGAAAATCCAAGTAACAAAGTTGCATGTACGATTTAAACTATGTCCATGTACCCGGAAGTAACGGGGTTTATCCTCTTAAGTTGTAAATTACGTTTAGTTCTAGAGCATTGACTCTTGTCTTTACAACCGTGTAAACTGATGGAACACAGAATATTGGTGTTTTGAATTACTTTTGTGTCCATTGTTAGATAAAGTACAGGGATTTTGAAGGGCTGAATTGAATAAGTCGTTAACCGCTCTAGAGACTTATCCAAAGTATAAAAACGTAAAGTGTAGTAAAGGAGTATAGTCTTTTTCTTTTACAATAACGATCGGTCGATTATTTACTAAATATCTTTCCAGCAAGTGAGTGTATAACTAGACTATATCCCTTTTCACTGGAAAAGCACCCTTTTGCCACGTTAGTGTACAATGAAGTGAAATATTAAGAACATATTTGTGTTGTATATAGTAGATACGAGTGTGTGTGTGTGTGTGTGTGTGTGTGTGTGTATTTGGTTAGAACACAATCTTTAAATTACAAATCTCTCAGTTGGACATACCCTGATCTGTTCATATTTCCCAGGCGAAGTTTACCTCTATTCCTGAGGGGTCTCACATAGCATTTCCTATACCTGAGGGAAAATTGATAGGCAAAAGAGGATGATTCCGATATCTTGGAATAGACAGTGACGTCCTTTCTGTCAGGTATCAGATCCACTGATTAACATGATTAAAAGGGACATCTGTCTGTAATGAGTGTTATTATGGTTCGGTATTTTTGGATTAACATTTTCAAAGTTATGTATTTTTATATTCCTTAACTGTGCTACATTTTAGTTATATTTTTATCTGTTTATCAATGTATTCATTTCTTTTTCCTTTTTTAATAAGTGAGAGCTCCTGTTTCCGTATTTCCTTTTACCTGCTCTTACTTCTTTCTAATGGACAACTTATTCTTTGAAAGCTTAAATTTGAAGTCAATGACCTCTTTGGTGGGTGTATTCCATATGAATAGAGTTCGTTTATTCTCTGAATGATAAAAATAACATCCCTAGTTCAGAAAGACAAGAACAACGAAAATATAGCAAATACCTACAGGCCTATCACCTGCCTACCAGTAATGTGGAAGTGACTAACAGAATATCATCAGTGAAAGGCTATATAACTACTAGGACTCTAGGATACAAGCACCATCCCCGTGCACGGGCACAAAAGACCAGCTCCTGATAACGAAGAATAGTAAGAGAAGGAACACCAACGTAAGCATGGCATGGATTGACTACAGGAAAGCCTTCGACATGATACCACACATATGGCTAATGGAATGTCTGATAATAAATGGGGTTAAGGAAAACACTGTCAGCTTCCTAAAAAATACAATGCGTAACTGGAATAGGGTACATACAACCTCTATAATAAGACTAGCAGAGGTTAATATCAGGAGAGGGATCTTTCAAGGCGACTCACTGCCCCCACTACTCTTTGAAGTAGCCATGATTCCCATAACAAAAATATTGCAGAAGATGGATGATGGGTACCAACTCAAGAAAGGAGCAACAGAACTAACCATCTGATGTTTATGGACGACATCAATCTGTATGGTAAGAGCATGAAGGAAATAGATACCCTAATCCAGACTGTAAGGATTGTCTCTGGGGAAATAAGGATTGAGTTAGGAATAGAAAAATGTGCCTTGGTCAACATACAAAAAGGCAAAGTGACAGGGACTGAAGTGATAAAGCTACCAGATGGGAATAGCATCAAACACATAGATGAGACAGGATACAATTCCTGGGAATAATAGAAAGAGAGGATATAAAATACAAAAAGATGAAGGACACGATCAGGAAAGAATATGTACAAAGACTTAAGGCGGTACTCAAGTCAAAACATAATGCTGGAAATATGACAAAAGTCATAAATACTTGGGCAGTACCAGTAATCAGATACAGCACAGGAATAGTGAAGCGGACGAAGGCTGAACTCCACAGCAAAGACCAGAAAACTAGGAAACACAGTACAATACACAAAGCACTACACCCAAGAGCAAATACGGACAGACTTTACATAACACGAAAGGAAGGAGAGAGACAACTACTGAGCCTAGAAGACTATATATGTAAGAGATTACATATAATAACGAATGCATTTTGACATTCTATAAGTTACGTAACATGTTCTTGAATTAATAACATGACTCAAGGGTTCCTTTGGGATCTTGCAGAAATGTAAGGCATAAATCAGAGAAAAGTTGACATTGCCTTGACGCTGCTCTGACGCCACTTTGTGTATCGTCTTAGTTTGTAGACACCTGGATCAGCGTTTAATATTGAAAAAGGTAACGCCAACCAATGCCCCTCTGTGCCTACATCACAGACCAAGATCCGTGTATTCATGTATGTGTACAAAATTGAGCAATGTTTCGCTCGACTATGTTCTTGTAAACAGAATTGTATATCTGACTTCTACCACACCTCTCCGCTTGAAGAGCTATCCAGATCTTCTTGCAGCTATCATTGTGATGTAGCTTTGTTAAATATAACTTGTAATGTAATATGAGTTTTAACGTCTTCAAACCTTCATACTAGAAGTAACTATTGATGAGGGGGGGGGACTTAGAAAATATCATCACAGTCAATGATACTGATGAAGGTGTGATGTATAACCAACCGACATCTGCCCGATATCATCGCAGGTCAAAAGTAACCTTGTTAGTCAAACAATTGCAAGGCGATACCCCTTAAACATAAACATCGAGAGCAGGGCACTGGGGCAATATGTGAGAAACAGCGATGACGAGTGACTAAGGAGTGCATGGGAAGAAGGACCGATTAAAGCAGACATAGACCCAGAAATATATAGAGACAGGAGAATGACAAACAGAACGGAGGAATGGCACAACAAACCAATGCATGGACAGTGCATGACACATTAAAGAACTGGCCAGCGATGAAACATGGCACGGGCTAAAAAGGGGAGAACTCATGAAGGAAACAGAAGGAAAACCTAATGGCAGCACAAGATCAGCCCTCAGAATTAGATATGGCCAAAGAACAGTAGATGAAAAATAACATCTCACCCATATGCAGGAAGTGTGGTATGAAAATCAAGCACAAACCATATTGGAAGCGAATGCCAGGCACTTGCACAGAACCAGCACAAAACAGAACCCAGTACAAAAGTGGCATGATTCAATAGCAAAACCCTGTGCAAGAAACACCAGCTAGTATAATAAGTGTAACGAACACCAACCTGAGGAAGTGATGGAAAACAGTCAGGCAAAGAACCTCTTGGCCTATGTATTAGAACAGATAGGGTGATACGTGCATTTAGACTAGAAACTTAACGTTGATTGACAAAATCAGAATTATCACTTCATTGATGTCAGAATACCATGGGGTACCAGAGTAGATGGAAAAATAAAGAGAAAAAATTGACAAGTATCAAGACGTGAAAGTAGAATTAAGAAGGATATGGGATATGCCAGTGGAAATTGTACCCATAATCATAGGAAGCCTGCCACGATCCCAAGATCCCGAACCCGAAAAACGGAAAAACTAGTAGCTCCAGGACTTATGCAGAAGAGTGTGTGCACAAAGTGAGAAAAGTGATGGATTCCTAAAGAAGCAGGATGCAACCCGGGAACCCCACACTGTAAAAAAACCACCCCAGTTGAATGGATGACTGTGAAGGACAATATAATAATAATATAATGATAATTTTAATTTTATAACCTCCAGCTACGTACTTTGGAATTCCTACATTACTATTCTCTTGAAACTACAGACGTGGCTCTTTCATTATAATCGTCTAAAGCTAGTTAGTGTCCAGAAATATCTAATAGAATTATACACACTCAAAACGTTGACATCTTAACAAACTTGACATTCATGTAAATACATTTATTCACGTAATATCTTTTACTTGGAAGATTTTTTCACCGAGTTCTAAGGTCAGTTGAAAATGGGCCTTTGGTTAACTGGTGTTGTCTCTCCTCCCCTGCAAACGAGCGCTTTCTTAGTTGTTTGCAAACGTTTGGATCAGAAAAATTTCAAAAATAGTCAGGATAGAACAAAAGGGGGAAAGGTAGATAAAGTATTAAAATTAACGTAGGATGATATGACTAAATTGGTTCTGGTACTGGGACTGAAAACTTATTTTCAGAACAAACGATTTCATTTGTTGCGATGATTACTGATTACTTTAATTACATAGATGATTTTTGTTTTGCAATAATTACTGTATCATATACTTGTGTGTGTATCTATATATTGTATATATATATATATATATCTATATAATATATATATATATATATATAATATTTATATATATATATTGTTCTGAACTGCTCGTTCACTCCCGGAAAATGTAATCTAACACTTTAAAAAATGGCCTTGTCCAATCGATAGATCACAACAAAACAAAAGGAAAAAACTATATGGTAGGGCATTAGGGAGGGGGGTTGGGGATTGGGCTTGCACGTCGTGTTGATAAATACCTACTATGTGCTTAATGCAGTAAGAGGGGGGTTGGGTATTGGGCTTGCACGTGTCAATACATATGTGCTTAATGCAGTAGCACGTAAAAAAAAAATTAAGGTTAGTTAATGAACTTCCCTGTCTCTAGGCTATCGGCATCTATGTGACCTAAGATTCTACCTATCACTACTCTGATGGCAGTTGGATTTTGTTCACCCCTAACTAGAATACCTCGTCAAATACAAAGTAATGAAAAATAAAAAAAAAGTCTCCTTACCTGCTGTGGAGATTTTGAAAGCCCTTGTCATGCACTCAAAAAAGAAAAAAAAAAAGGAACTCGATTCACAGCCAGAATTCAGGTTAGTTTCTCTCATGATATAAGTTTATTAGCAATCGCTATTGGCTGATAATTGGTTGATAATTGTTATTGCAAGGAATTTTTCACGATTTTAACATGATTCTAGGACAAGTTCGCCAATAATTATGATTTCTCATTCTCGGTGTCAGAAAAATGAGGTAGCTCTTTACTGAAGCTCCTGAAAGACCCTATTAGAGAACAGAATAATAATTACAAATTCTATGGCCGAAGGCCAGTGTCAATGGAAGGAAAAATTATATGAAAACTCCAAGAGATTTACACCAAATTTACACTTTAGGATGGCAGGGACTTGCAACAGTCGAGAGTTGAATGAAATACAGTTGACTGAAGGTCAGCTGGATACATAGCTAGAAAATGGTCCTGGCAGGGAAATGAGTTTGAGCTCAGCAAATTAATTAATGGTTCCTGGCGTCACTTCCAAGGGTTCCAGATTTCTCACGGTGGCAGGTGATGTTTGCCTCTGCTAATAGATTGCATCACAAGGTCAATACTATGGCAATAGACACATGGGAAAGCGTTAAACATGATTCTCTCATTATTTCACACCAAGGTCTACTCGCAGGGATATAGTATTACTTGGTGCTTGCACAGAAGAGAATATTGCATTGCTTTATTAATTAAGGGGGGGTTGCTTACCATGAACAACAAATGTTACTTCCCGATGTAGCAGACGTTAGTCTTAAAGGGAATATCATAACTAGACTCATATCACTAGTAACATCACAGGGAGAATTATTTAAAGCATTGAAAGAAATAACAAAGGAGGGACTGCGTTATAGTAACCAAAATAGTATGTGATGCTGAACCAACAGGCAAAAAGTCACCTTGGAAATAAAAGGAAGTACAGAATAGAAAAAAGGAAAAAAACAGTAACTGACTGCACCTTGAAATTACTCCATTAGAATAACTGAGTAGCGGCCCGGTCTTGACTCTACCGAAATTGCAGAGCTGATAGAGATGGAGTTGCTCCATGGAAACTAATTGAACAAGTGGTGGTCTCCAGAGGAGGGAGAGCAAAAGGTGGGGAGGCAGTTGGGGGTGATTCCCAGGTGAGAGAATGTATACGCGAGGCAGCTTCCGTTTCAGTGGTCCTTTGTCCAGGACAGTTCCTCTGCCAACATGTGCTTCTGCCAAAGTTCCAGCTAGTACTTATGGAGATAATTTCAAAGGGCGGCAAAGTTTGGAACAGACCAAAAGATTAGTCACGGGACACTCAAGAAAATGGTAGAACTGGTGATGAAGGGAATCTTATAAATGTCTGAATTTTCTTTTAAAAGAAGTTATTTTTACTTGGTTCTGGTTTAAATCCTGAACAAAATATATATATATATATATATATATATATATATATATATATATATATATATATATATATATATATATATATGATATTTTGCAAACTTTTCCCTGCAGACATTAAAATTTATTGTATGATGCCAGTACCAGAATTTGACAGACATGATGCAGGTCTCCTTACAATTCCTTATTTCTATTTTTTTACGTAAAATACAAGTTATAAACAAAAAGACGTACGATACCCTTCAAAGCCTCCACAGCAAAAGACAATTCAAAGAAATGAAATGGAAATAAATTTCTCCCCTTTAATAAAACTGTTATTTTGAAGTGAAGGATCAAGAATCAAGAAAACCTGAACTTTTTCCTTTTAACGCAGAGGGTTATTGCCTTTATACATTCTGGGCACGTATGGAAAGGGTGTTTTATAATCTGCAAAAAGTCGAAGTGTTCGGGAGAGTTGAGACTGTAGACGACAGTGAGGCGAAAGGAAACAAATGGATAAAATCAATGGTGGCTATAAAACAAAATGGGAAAAGATTGTTTTAAAGAAGAGCAAAAGGTCTTGTAATGGTCATAAACTATGTGTGTACACTTGTTTTTGATAAAAAGAGGAAGACACAAGAAATTAACTTTGAAATTAATGTGAGAGCTCATAGCTAACCCTCTTCTATTCTTTGCGTCATAAATGCACAGTGATACAACTTTCCCATCAAAACAGTCAAGTGTATTCGATCCTGTACCAAATTTCTAGTCCGAAACTACCTAGTATACTACCAGTTCTCTGCACATAACATTTATAGTTAAGAAGAGTGTATATCTTATTTTCACTTTTCTTGCTGCAGGTTCTGTAAGAAGAGAGAGAGAGAGAGAGAGAGAGAGAGAGAGAGAGAGAGAGAGAGAGAGAGAGAGAGAGAGAGAGGAAATGGCCATGAAAATAAAAACAAATGTGAGAGCAGAAGAACGTTTTACTCTTTTACATGGTAGTGATGGATATATGATTCGAAAAAGCAGTGCTCATCCTTTCTCTCTTTTGTTTTATGTGTATAGGTAATTTCCTTCTCTATACGAAAACATATTCCACACCACATACGTAATATATATATATATATATATATATATTTATAAAATATATATATATTATATATATATATATAATTATATATATATATATAATATATATAATAGATATATATATATATATATATATATATATATAATGTATATAAATCTCTTATTAAAGACCGTTGTAACCATATATTCGAGACAACTTTTCATTTTTCGATGGTATATAAACTCTGGACAGGTGATGTGTTACAAGAGTATAGATACAAGCATATATAGGTGTGACAGTAAGTCTCTGATGGTATGCAGGTGACTGGTTGACCCAGGAATGATGGAAAGGAAGTTTGTGTGAGAGTGGGTAAGGGTCCGATATCAGAGTCCATCTACTCGGAAGATTTTTGTCACCCAAATTCAGAGAAGCGCATATACCACTTCACAACATAAAACCTTTAATGCTTGATGTGTAGATTCCTACTCACAGACATGACCAGTACAGGGACGTTCTACAGTTTTTGATGGAAAAATTATGCCCCCTATTCAGATAATTTCCCACTGGCCGTTCACAAAATGATAAAGTTAGTTGAATTGTGTATATCTATAAGTATTTTCATTCGGGGAGTCATTCTATAAGAAAAATTTCGGTGTAGCATGGGTAGCCCTTTAAGTCATGTTTTAGCCAATCCATACATGGAGTACTTTGAAACTATAGTAATAAACTCAAAAGACATGGTGATGGATGAGATTTAGATGATATTCTAACATTTTTGGGATAATAGGTGGGCAATTTACACGAATTACTTCAAAATTAAATGCATTATGCCCACCATCAAATTTAATGTTGATCGGGAAACGGACAACAAAATTCTTTTTCTTAATTGTTTTGATAATTAGAGATACGACAAAATACAAAAAATTATCATATATAGAAAAACCAACATTCTCACTTTCATACATTCACTACTTTAGTTATCATGACATTTTTATCAAGATAAAGATGTAGCCCTCAATCTATTCTTAAGAGCCTTACGAATTTGTTCCCCAGATTTCCTGGAAAAAGAATTTGAACTAATTCGTAAGTAACTTTCGTCTTCAAGGTACCCTGACCATATAATTGAGAAAGTGATTCATAAAACAAATGTTATTTGTACTGACCCCCTCATGACAAGACCAGAGAGACATCCAACAATAAAATAAAAACCCCACACCTGGACAGGATGAAGATGGTAACACACACACTTGGAAAATTTAACCTTTTTCCTTTACCTACCCAGATAACCTAGCTAAATCTCTGATTAACGTCCAACAAAGGCCAATCCCCAAAGACACAGAAGTATACAAAATCCCATGCCTGGACTGTCACCAATATCATATCAGTTTTACAAGGAAATAAGTTCCCCAGAAGTTAATAAAACATGAACAGTCAGTTAGGTTATGGACATAGAGCTTGGCTATTTTTAACCATATAAATAACCATAATGCCAGAATAAACTGAATTTGTCACGTATAATTTTATAGAAGCAAATGTTGGTACAAAAGCCAGATAGTAGAGTCAGCCTTGATTAAACAAGGACAGGTAATGAACATTGCAAAGAATGTCTGGGATTCAGATGTCATAGATAAAATCTCCCTCCAACCAACACTTAAGAAAATTAAAGAGAAATTATCAAGCGAGGTGACCTAGTTAAACGGCTTACCTGTAGATGGATCTCTTGGTATAGATACCTCCTTTTCTGTAACTTTTCACATTCATTACCTACCTGAAGAGAGAGACAGCAGTCTCTGAAATATATTACTTTCTGTATTTTTTGCATGTTTAATATGATCCCTTTATTAGATTGGAGTGATGTTGTAACAACCTTTTTACCAGTCATGTAAATACTAAATAAGAGAATATATTTATAATAAGTATTTATATAATATATATAGATATATTATATATATAGATAGAATATATATATATTAGGGCTCGTGCCTTGTATGATAAGGCGCCCTATGAGGTAATGTTAGACTAGCGATAAATCTATACGCTAAGTCGGTTGGTATTGCACTTTCCATCTTCAATGGAGTGGGTCTGGGGTTTTGTAGCACTCACGACGAATGGTCGGTATTATCTTTACGACGATGTGTTAAACTCATGGTTCGGTGAGGTCTTGTAGACACAAGGATATAGTCGAAGTCTCTATTCTAGCTCGAAGTACATGTGACAGTGAAGATCAGGTATGATCGTACACAGTCTTCTATGAGTAAACAAGTTTTTTCTTTTCTATGACGATAGCGTGATCGCTTCTGCCAATGATGATGGCTAATACCTATTCCTCTTACATGATAAAGCTTAGGTAAAGAGGTACAGGTCTTCTAATAACGATAGCTAACTCTGTTCTCCTTGTCTACCATCTCTGTTACAAGTTATGAAGGAACAGACAGTAGTTCGAACATATGAACATACATACAATGACCATAGGTTCATACGAACACACAATCAAAATGAGACGCTACAGATCACGTAGGCAAGTGGTTGTCTCAAAGCAGGAGCTTGGACTAATGTTTATAAACAATTGAATGACTACAGGGTGACGGCATGTTATCTTAGCCTACATACTTATTGTATACGTCATCTTTAGCGTCTCTAGTCTGATCACATTCCTGCAAGCAATCTTTTATATATATGACTAACATTCCATATTTTTATTATGTAAACACTTACATTAGCTCGGTCAGCTACCAAAACCAGCTACTGAATATTACTCAACTTGACTTGCATTTGACTTATAGGAGTGGTGATACAGACACTATGTGATAATATAGATAATAATAAGTAAATAAAAATTCATGGTGTACATGAATTGATTCAAGTATAAAATATAAAAAAAACAATGATATTGGTAAATAATAGTGATCACGTGATAGATAATGATACAGTTTTTTTCACTTCATCTCATTAAGATTACATATGCTACAGAAAATACTAATGTACTCTGATAATTGCATAGAATGAAGATTAACATGATCAAAAATCATATTTTAACTGATAAAAATTTTCATATATGAATGATAACATTATTAATGTTTATTCTGATTGATTCGTTGATTTTCATGCTAAATGTTATATATCTGATTCATTAATTCATATACTAACTCATAAATAACTGCAGATAATGGTAAGATATAAGGTAACAGATTGATTATAGGCTACCTGTTTTATTTGTTTTATACATATATATGGATTCATAAAAATAGAATTAATATATGTGCACTTTAAATAGATTCCTATTGCGTACACGCAAAGATATATTTCGATTCTGTTATTTATGATCATTTATATATAGATTCCTAGTGCGTACACGCAAAAAAATATATTTCGATTCTGTTATTTATGATCAATTATATATAGGATACATGATACTTTATATATATGGATACATGACCGAGGTTATACTACTTCACTTTTAACTAGCTTTCGAACAACTTTTCGTCCATTACACAGTTCCAGACAACCACCTATAGACCAATTGAAACGGCCTTTTTCAATGGTTAAAACAATGGGAAAATTTGCCTCCTGGCGGGTCCAACGTTCTATTTTTGCGCTCATACTTATTCTCTGCATCCTAAGCTACAAACGGATTACGTTTCCGGGCGATGAATAAAAAAAACAAAAAAAAATCACCAGCACGAGTCCTTCGCCAGCAAAGTAGAGTTGAATATCCTTCGGGTCTTAATTGTCGGAAGTTATGTCCCTTTTTGTAGTCGAATTCGACAGAGCTGGAGCGTTCCGCATTAAAACGAGATTAACGACGAGATACGGTGTCGGTTCGAAGAAGTCCATGAAATTCCTTTCACATTGTAGGCGGTTGTTACTTGACTGTAGTCGTCCGCTGCGAACGAACGATTTTTTGAAGTTGCTATGTGAAACTCTCGTACTGCAGGATACTGTAACCGGTTCCATTAATCAGCCTGCAAGTGAAATTATACTTGTCACAAGGGCAAAGTAAATTCAGACGACATCCAAATACAGGGGAGGGAGAGAGCCATTTAGACCAGACGTAACCCACATGAATTTCGCTGATATTTTGGAATTCAAAAAGAGTCCGCTGTACCAACAAACTTTTTATCCATGGCATTAACAATGAGTGGAACCTATCCAGGTCTATGATGACTTGTAAAAATATCCTAATTATAAAAATAAATAGATATCAATACGAATCTCAAAGAAAATTCGATATTACTGGTAGTAAGTTACTAGACAAAGAAGTGGGAAAATGGAGCTATTTGTAAGATTGCCAGGCAGCATAGAGTCAAAGAGAATATTAATCATGATTCTATGTGCCCTATACAAAAGTTTCATATTCAATTTTCTCGTGCGGCATCCTCTTGGAAAGGTTTTTTTAAAAAAAACAAAAAACTTATTAAATAGGTAGGAGATGCAACGAAAAAACCCACAAATATGTACAACTAATTCTATATAAACTTTGGGTTTTTCAAGAAAAATGTGACATTTTCCCATGAATGTTTACTTGAATGTAATGGCTAAAATGTTGCAAGTAAATTATTTCACATATATATCTGATACTTCTAAATGTCTATGAGGTTCAGAAAAATTAATTCATTTTGTTGTTATAGAAATTCTATTTGCTTATTTTTGTTATTAATTTTTTAAAATGATTGCAACTCCTTAGCTAAAGTTGCATTGCGCATACGGATAGACATTTGTACCTAACGTCTGCCTTGCCCATGAGAAGTTCGGGCTAAGCATTCCTTTCTCCAGTCAATCTGCTTTTGCAAGCAGAGACGACACACAGATGAAGCCTGTGTAAGCAGATTATTGAGGTTAAAAGGAACAAATGCTGATACGGCAATGATGGACGTCGTCACTTGGCAGGAGATTGCTCTCAGCCAGCTAAGAGTTACGTTACTTGCTGTAAGAGATACGACTTTAGTATTTTCAAATGATATTTTAGTGTTTTAATTCTCCACCCGCATGAGAAGAATGTCTGAAAAAAAAAAAAAAAAAAAAAAACAACAGTACCAAAATTGAACAATATATTAGTTTCATGTTGGCATTATGTTAAATAAATATTCCTTATTCAAACTATATGAAAAAGGTTTCCATACAAATTCATATATATTATTAGCCCTGTATAAGATTCATATAGGATTATTTCCATAGATAACATTTCACTTCTAGACTTCCTGACTTTAAAATCTCTTTTATTTTATTTTTTTTATTATTTTATTTATTATTAGTTTATTTATTTATTTATTTATTTAATTTTTTCTTTTTTTTTTTCATTGACTACGAATATAAATTACCGGGACAGACAATATGTCAGTAGATTTTGGATATGTGTTTGAACTTTTAGCTTATTTGTCATTACTAAGAGTTAAGTTAGAGTTCAAATCTTTACGCATATATATTTGGATATTTAATGGTTACGTGCTTATTGATATTATCGTGATTTCCTTTTTTATTATAATTTGTAACCCTTCCGACTTCTTACGGAGTGTATTATATTGACTCCACTTGTATCCATATTTAATATTATTTTTTATATTTTTATTTATTTATTTATATATATATCTTTGATAAATTAATGGTTTGCTTGAATATGTGGAAAAGTGTTCTAGCGGCGTACCGTATAAGGCTACTTGCGGCATCAATTCTATAGATACAAGATATCAATGATAAAGGTATTTAAAACCGCGAGAACCGCTATAATCCGGTCAGATCCAATATCACGAGTTGTAACTCGTAAGACATTGACACTTCTATTTAATTATCCGTTATTCTACCAAACCGATTGACTCTGGGATGAAAATATATTATTGGTTTTTCTTAATGGAAAGGAATTCACACAACGTGTTAAGGAGATTATTATTGATTTACACCACCCGAGTCACAGATTATTATGTGTTGAATTCCATATTTACTGATTTAGCACTCATAAATATTCCTACGCACTCAATTGCGGTGTTTGTTTTTAGTGCTATTAATTCTATATAACGTGTCAAGGAACTATTAACACTAAGAAGTGTTTATTCCCTCTGTCAGACTCGTAATTCCGTTAATAATTCTAACGTATATTCTTTCAAGGATTGATTTGGCACAGGATAGGCCCTTAACTGACAGGTGTCTTAGTGTGTCCCTTGTTTTCATGACACGTGTTACAATTAGTTATGTACTTTTTATATCTGTAAGCATTGTAGGCCAAGTAAAATAGTGATTTGCTTTCTGTGACATAGTAGGGAACCCAAAAATGGATGGACGGAATGCAACCAGTTTATGTACGATTGGTATGAAAGAGAGTATTACTTACAATACCTGGTCGTCAGTCATCTGTTGGGGTTCTTTTAGGGTTTTTCCTCGTCACAGACCTACATATAATATTACATGATTACATTATTCTGATACACATACTTTAAATATACTTTTGCTTAAGGGTTTCTGCTCGAAGTGTGTATTGTTTTTTGCCTGCCAGCCCCACTGACCTGTTTCCGTTTCGAAGTGTTTATTGTTTGGGTTATGTCTGTTGACTCTTGCTTTGTTCAGTTTGTAACAGTTCTGCGCTCCAACCCAGATATTCAATGCTCGCGATCTCTTGGTTTAAGGAATTTTCTTGTTTAGATACGGTTTTAACAATAGGCACGGATATTCCTATATTTTTTAGTCTAATTAATGGTTCTTTGCAGTATGGTGCGGGATTTGCGGGATAATGCGTCAGCTATGATATTTGCTTTCCAGGTAGATATCTTATCTTGGCTCCAAAGTCCTGAATGATCATTTGTCACCGAGTTCCTTTTGGACTGGTGTGATTAAAGCCTTTGAAAAAACTCGGTAAAGGACTCATGTTCAGTAAGGACTTTATCAGGATAGCCATAGATTATGAACTTAAAATATACTAGTGAGTTAAAGATACCTAGCCCTTCCTTGCCTATTACTGTATATTTACTTTCAGAGGGCTTTAGTTTACGTGAATAAAAAGCTATAGGGAAGAACTGTTTATCATATTACTGAAGTAGTATCCCTCTTACCCCTTGGTCTGAGGCGTCTGTTGCAATAAAAAAAAATTCCTTATTTAAATCAGGGATTTTTAAGTTAGGTAAGCTGCATTATTCCGCTTTTAAGATATCGAACGCCTGTTGATGCTTTTTAGACCATAATCAATCTACGCTCTTCTTCGTAAGATCTGTTAAAGGAGCTGTCATGATTGAAGAGTTACATATTTTTTTTACATACGATTGTAATACACTACAGCGCAAAAGTGCTGTATCCCCCTTTTACGTTAATAAGTACCGGAAAGTTATGAATAGCCGACACCTTACCATGGACTACTTTTAAGACCTTGACCAGACACATAAAACCTAGATAAACATGTTCGGTTTTAAAAAACTCACATTTAGATATTTTACTCTGAGATTATCTGTCTTTGTCTCTGTAGCACCTAGCTCTACTTTATGTGAATGTACTTCTAAGGTATTAGAGATTACAAGATCATCCATATAGGCATGTAGGGTATCCCCTAAAAGTCTCCCAAAAAACTATATTGTAATTGGGGCGCAACGTAAGCCGGAGGCATACGTAAAAATTGATAATGTCCCCTGGGTGCTGAAAAAACGGTGTATGAGGTACAATCACTTAGGTAATGGTATCAGGTAAAAACTTTTAAGTAAGTCCAAGTTGGTGAAAAAAATTTATTCTAACCTAACAGAGATAAGATGTCGTCGGTACAATTCGCACCCTGGAAATATTCGGAATGGGGGTCGTTTCCTTGTTTAAGCGACAGAATCTACGCAGATACGCCAAGTCCGATCTTTTATGGCATGACATTTGAGGGAAAAATTATATGGGCTTATTTGATTTCCTAATGGCTCCTATTACTAACATTTTTCAACTTCGTCATTTATCTCTATTTTGAAATTTCATTGAGAGTCTACACGAAGGTACGTATATAGCTTTATGTTTGTCCTTAGACCGTGTTTTGTTTTCAATGACATCCGTTTTTCTCCCAGAGATCACTCGCTAGTGGAGAAACTTCCTGGTATTCAGGTAGAAGATAAAAAAAAATTCTGCTGAATCACCTCTGCTTGAATGACTTTACGGATATTACTTTAGATAGATTATCAGAGAGATTCATCCACGACTGGTTGGGCGTGATTATTAAAAATTAGCAACAATAAAAAATGCGATATTTATAACTTCTGTATCCACGATATGTATACTTTTAGGGCTTTGTTCGCGGAAATCGTTATATTTCAGAGTGTCGGGAAGGATTAAAATTTCATTTCCCAGCAAAGTCTTTTTACACGCACTAAGGCATTCGAGGGTGCATGCTTCTCGAGATTTTGCGTGCAAAGTACGACTGTTGGTGGGAGAATTCTGTTGGGTCATTTGAACAATGTTACGATTTATGAGACAAATGTATAGTTCCTTTGTATAAGTTATTATTGATTAACTGTCTCATTTTTGTTCAAACGATTTTAATATGTTTGAAGGTTTATAGGATTTTCCTTTGATAAACACGCCTTATTTTGCAGGATGTAAGATAATATTTTGTATACCCCTAGATGGATCTTACAATTACACTACATACAGATCAATGTTTTTTATAACTATAGAGGTATCTGTAAGCGCTCGCTTATCCGGACTTCTCATTAGGGAAGTTCGAACAACAGACGGTGAATCCGTAAATACAAGATATTACGTGTATTAAAGAAATAAAACAAGATATTCTAATTTTTTACGGCGCGTACAGTTGGGCTTAATCCACCCCAGTATTTATTATAAATTAATGTATTAAAAATTAAAACGAAAACTGCTCTGATTACTTATACGGTCGCGTGTTCATACGAAAAATCATTTTTAATTCAAAAAGCTATTGGTATGAACCAACATTCGCTTTTCCGCCTCTGGTAGAGTCGCTTATTGTGTGGAATTTGCTATGTTTTGAACACTTCGGCAGTTTTTGACTAACCTTGACCGCTTGACTAGGTGACACAGTCACCGAGTTTGCTTGTTGATTCTGAACGGGCTACTGTTCTATTTCTTTTTTTTGGTAATAATTAGGATCCTTCTCTTTATTACCATCGGCAACGTATTGTGTGGTTTTAGCATTATGTTGCTGGTTACGTATAAAGCAATGGGGAATGAACGAAACTATTAGGAACTGAGGCGATTACTAATAAGACAAGTTATCACTACTGCATACAATATTAACTGTTTGTACTTCAATCTTTGCTA
>NC_087200.1:15466260-15468760 GCF_015104395.2 Macrobrachium nipponense | reverse complement strand
GGTCTCGTAGACCTTCGTTTGAAATCTCTCTCTCTCTCTCTCTCTCTCTCTCTCTCTCTCTCTCTCTCTCTCTCTCTCTCTCTCTCTCTGTTAATCCAGATTGTAATTATGATAACTACCGTAATGTAAAAATAATTTTTTTAATATGCTCTCATCTACAAAGTATTTTCATTAAGCGTTTTTTTCAAAAACAATTTTTTTTTGCTAACTTACCTTTCTTTCCTCTCTCTCTCTCTTCTCTTCTACTCTCCTCCTCCCCCTCCCTCGTCTCTCTCATCTCTCTCCTCGCGGGTCCTCTCTCTCTCTATCTTCTCTCTATCGCTATCTCTCTCTATTTTGTCTGCAATCCAAGAATATCATTTCATCAAGTCCTAACATCCTACATCAAAAAGGGGACGATGCATTTCCAAGAAAGTGCAAATCCTGGCATCTGTTGGATCTTAATCCCGTATCCAGCATTATTAATAAGGCACCTTTGATCGTGGCCATAATGGACGTGGGCGGTGGGGGTGGGAGGGTTGGAAGACTAGTTCAGGAACAGCTCGTTAGTGAGGGATTTGAGAGCTGTCTTTCGTAATTGCCTTTGGGTGCTTAATGCCTCTGCTGGCTACAACTTGAAGGATTAATCCGACTTAACTTATTGATGACATGGGCTCAGCGCTCCCAGGAAGGATTCTCACCTTTAAGAAATGCAGTTGTGTTTCTTCCGAGGGCGACCGAAAATTTTGTAATGTTTATTTCCAGAACGGCAGATAGTTTTGTTTTGTTTCTTATGAGAACGACAGAATATTTGGTAGTGTTTCTTTTGACAACGACGAAAATTTTTTAATGATGATGGGAACGACAGGAGATTTGATAAAGTTTTCTTTGAGAACAACCGAATATTTCGTCATGTTTTGTTTGAGAACGACAGAAATTTGGCGTTTCTTTAGAGAACCTACAGAAATTTTGGTAATGTTTCTCATCAGAACGGCCGGAAGTTTAGTAAGGTTTCTTATGAAAGCGACCGAAAATTTGGTAATGGTGCGTTTGAGAACGACCGAAAATTAAGAAATGTTTATTTTTAAAAAACGACAGAAAATTGTATTACTGAGCATCTGATCTTCATAGACGAGAAATGTTTCCTGCATCACTGTAAACATTTCGTCAATAAAACTGAAAAATTCGATAGAATAAGATAAACATTGTAAAGTAGTGTGAAGATAGGTTAAAGCTAATCATATTAATCATAAATCAGTGGTTTCTTTAAAGTAATTAAAAAAAGTTTACAATTTTATTATTTACTGTTCCTGGTTTCCTTGGTCAGTCTGCCAAGTGTTTGGAACATGAATTCCAAAAAAACTATTCCTTATGCAAATTTCTCTTCGTCCCTCTGGAAGACTTTTATTTTAAACTACATACTAATTAGTGTAATTCCTTAATTGCAATTTCTGTAAGATATGAAGGATATTTTAGGCCTGACTGGAGCTCTATGGCGTTTAAACTTCAGAAAATGTCATGATAATTACGATGCTTATTAAAGTCATTATATCATTAAGGCCATCGATTTGGCCTCATATAATTGCGGCACTTAGGCTAAAGTTTCCTTAATTTGCTGGGGAGAGAAATTTTTTTTATTTATCTCCTAAGATTTTTTTCATTTCGAGCAAAATATTCGTTTTCGTAGGTCTGTAAAGAAAAGGATGGGTTTATGAATAAGAAAGGAAAAGAAGAGAATTAAGAACGCATGTTGTAAAGAGGTCACAACCAACCTATTGCCGAATCTGCGTATGAAAACTTGATTTAAAATAGTGATCTTTTTATTCATTTTATATTTTTCGAGCGTTGTCAGACCTCACATTTTTTTTATCGGTGTCCTACTTTATTTTCATTGACAATGGAATTAGTAAGCACAGTAAATAAATTAGCAAAACCATACAGAGTGAAAGCAAGAAGCACACAATCCCATAAGTTGTTAACGGTAAGACTACCCCACCTACTACCAGTTAACTGTAAGACTGCCCTACCTACTACCAGTTAACTGTAAGACTACCCCACCTACTACCAGTTAACTGTAAGACTACCCCACCTACTACTAGGAAACAGCCAAATTACAGGCAACCATTGTGCTTAGGAGGTGAAACTAAGTTATCAAAGTTTAATCCTCTTGTGTAAAGTTAGAATCCATTTGTGGAAAGAACAATGTAACTGCAGATTATTTACCCCGTTGTGAATCGCTGCTTTCAAAACTGTGATAACTGATCTTCTTGGGGGAGGAATCTTATTTAAGTGCCATTGCAAAGTGTAACTTCCCCTCAGTATTTGTATGTAATGTTGTAAAATGTATGTTTTATTTTCTGATTCCATATTAAGATTAACTTGGAATTGATATGTTCAAGTCTTGTATGTTCTGAATTCACGAAAGCATAATTTAAAGTTAAGAAATAATGTAGAATGAAAAGAGGAACACATGTTCGTGACCGGATGTAGCTGTCATCATCCTTAGAACAGAGGCTCTTCG
>NC_087200.1:15438760-15458760 GCF_015104395.2 Macrobrachium nipponense | reverse complement strand
ATATATAGAACTGCCAGTATGACAATAGCTTATCTTTTTATCATTCTAGAAATAATGTTCAAACTAACAAGAAAAAAATAAATGAAGTCATACCGTCAAGGCGGCTTTCACACACATGCACAAATGTCAATATGAGCTTTTAGATTTCGGTTCGATTTCGTCCCTTTCCTATCTTAATTTCCGTTCCTATGATTTGATTCTATAAATGCTCTCGCGACTTTTCTTCCTCATATATATGCAATATTCTCTCTATTTCAGAAACTTATTTTTCTTTGGGGTTTCGAGTTGTGATTATGCAGGGTCCCTTCGGCCCCTAGCTTCCTTTCATTCCTTTCACTGTCCATTCGATCCTATTCTCTTATTTCCATCTGACTCTACACCCTCTCCTAACAATGGTTTCGTAGTGTAGCTGCGAGATTTTCCTCATGTTACACCTTCCAAACTTTACTGTCAATATTCCTTCCGGCGCTGAATGATCTCACATTCCCAGTGCTCTTAGCCTTTGGCCTAAATTCTGTATTCCAATTCTATATTCCTAAATTATGCACTGGGCATCTTAAGATATATGAATAATGTTTTTGAAGACATTGGGCACTGTTTATTGTAATGCATTAGTGTTATATTCTATACGGCAGCGATTTCCATAGCAAAACAACCCACCCCCCCCCCCCCTCCCCCACCCCCCCAACCACTTTCGAATATTCCCACCTAATAAAAGATTTTCGCTTGGGTACGTTGTTGAGCCTACAGAAAAACTAGTAAGAATTAGGAGAACAGCAGGTATTATATCATCTTAAAACTGGCTATTCAAAACATATATATGTAATGAAATCCTCATGCTCTAGTTTCACAAAGACGTGCCAAAATAGAACGTTCAGATTTGCATCTAATTGCCATAAAAAAGAAGCAAAGCAAATACATTTCGTATAGGAATATTCTGTTAAAACGGAACAAACATTCAAATTAATTTCTAGCAGTTCCTGACAAATTCAGTCAGCTTTACTTCCCTCAACTGATAAGTCTGTCAAAATGAAAATGAATAATAAAAGCGACTGATAAAACAATAAGAGCAACTGAAGATGAAAATTTGTATACATCAACATATAAAACAGTTTTTTGCAATGACTGACATCGACATTTAGAAGTAAAGTACTGTGATCAAATCACCGTTATTATAAGAAATTTAAAGAAAATGTTTCTAACCTTACTATACAAACAAAGTTTATATCATACCTTGAGTTCTTTACCTCAATTTCATAAAAAATCAAGCAAAAAATCTTCCGAATTCAAGATTGGCTTGTTGATAAACAAAACCGGTGTGCATGTTTTTCCTGTCAAAGCAGAGCACACGTAAGCAATATCGTTGATGAAAGAAGTAAACAATCGGACATTTATCCTCCCAAGAAGAGCGATAGTAGCAAAAAAACCTTAAAATGAAGACATCATTGTCTTCAGCCGATTAGATACACACACACACACACACACACACACCTGGTATCACGGCAAGGTCTTGTCCCTACGCACGGCGCCTTGCTAGCACAAGAACCAGCTTAAGATCTGAAGACCTACAAGGATGAAAGAATTTCATTTTCCAATTGGATCCTCCTTCAAAGACGGTGAAATAAAGATACAGTTGTCCACAGAATCAGCTGATAGGAACGTATTGTGAAAGGGGATTATCGAATGTTTGTTTACCTGGGATTAGCAAGCCATCGGGGGGATTTTGGTGAAATGTCAGCCAGCAGAATAAGACGTTGTGACCGGTCGACCAGTCTTGCCATGGTATCAGGAACTATTCAACAGCTGTAGCCTCCTTCTGAACTGTAAGGGTGCCTGCTGTTCTTTTAGAAGAATAAATTTCTTAGCGTTGTAGCCTCTCTTGTTATCTTACATACTTACATAACTCGATCCTCTGTGACATCACCATGAATTCCCATTACAAACGAATTGTTTAGATTATATTCTGTCACATATAAAGATTGATTCTATGAATGAACACTTTCCTTTCTGTTCATGGTAGTTTTTAGCTATTTTTGGCTTTTCGTCGTGGAAATACACGTACACTGCAAGTTTACTCGTGTTAAAAGCCTTTTTTATATATGTAACCTAAAACAGCACTGAAACGGAACGAAGTTTTTTTCATTGTTTTATGTTTACTTGCTTGAGCAAAAAACGGACTCTGTCATATAAACTCATCCAGAAATGCATTGTTTCATTACTGTCAATTTACTATGAAACCTTTTGTGGGATTTAAGGAGAATTTGAATGCATTCCTACGTTCGTATGGATAAGCGTAAGGGCAAAGGCATTTATTTGTAGGTGCTTTGTGTATAAGTTTAAAAAGAGGAATAATGCCCTGGCCGCTACATTGGAAAACCATTCCATTACACCCACTACGGATTATTTCTGAGGAGATCTCTCCTCCTCCTCTTCTTCTTCTTCGTCTTCTTCTTCTTCTTCTTCAAGGAAGTATACCCTTTGAGAGGTCCAGTGTTAACGTAGAGAGAAGAATTATACGGAAGATTGAGAAGACTCATTATAAAGTTTATTTAAATTATGAAGCCATACTATTTAACAGCACTTATTATTATTATTATTATTATTATTATTATTATTATTATTATTATTATTATTATTATTATTATTATTATGTGCTCTATCACAGTCCTCCAATTCGACTGGGTGGTATTTATAGTGTGGGATTCCGGGTTGCATCCTGCCTCCTTAGGAGTCCATCACTTTTCTTACTATGTGCGCCGTTTCTAGGATCACACTCTTCTGCATGAGTCCTGGAGCTACTTCAGCGTCTAGTGCTCCTATGATTATGGGTACGATTTCCACTGGCATATCCCATATCCTTCTTATTTCGATTTTCAGATCTTGATACTTATCCATTTTTTCCCTCTCTTTCTCTTCAACTCTGGTGTCCCATGGTATTGCGACATCAATGAGCGATACTTTCTTCTTGACTTTGTCAATCAACGTCACGTCTGGTCTATTTGCACATATCACCCTATCCGTTCTGATGCCATAGTCCCAGAGGATCTTTGCCTGATCGTTTTCTATCACTCCCTCAGGTTGGTGCTCGTACCACTTATTACTGCAAGGTAGCTGATGTTTCTTGCACAGGCTCCAGTGGAGGGCTTTTGCCACTGAATCATGCCTCTTTTTGTACTGGTTCTGTGCAAGTGCCGGGCATTCGCTTGCTATGTGGTTTATGGTTTCATTTTTCGTATTGCACTTCCTACATATGGGAGAGATGTTATTTCCGTCTATCGTTCTTTGAACATATCTGGTTCTTAGGGCCTGATTTTGTGCCGCTGTTATCATTCCTTCAGTTTCCTTCTTTAGCTCTCCCCTCTGTAGCCATTGCCATGTGTCATCGCTGGCTAGTTCTTTAGTCTGTCTCATGTATTTTCCGTGCATTGGCTTGTTCTGCCAGTCCTCTGTTCTGTCTGTCATTCTCCTGTCTCTGTATATTTCTGGGTCTTCGTCTACTTTTATTAGTCCTTCTTCTCATGCACTCTTTAGCCACTCGTCTTCACTGGTTTTCAGATATTGCCCCAGTGCTCTGTTCTCGATGTTGACGCAGTCCTCTATACTTAGTAGTCCTCTCCCTCCTTCCTTTCGTGTTATGTATAGTCTGTCCGTATTTGCTCTTGTGTGTAGTGCTTTGTGTATTGTCATATGTTTCCTGGTTTTCTGATCTATGCTGCAGAGTTCTGCCTTCGTCCATTCCACTATTCCTGCGCTGTATCTGATTACTGGCACTGCCCATGTGTTTATGGCTTTTATCATATTTCCGGCGTTGAGTTTTGACTTGAGTATCGCCTTGAGTCTCTGCATATATTCTTTCCTGATCGTGTCCTTCATCTCTTGGTGTTTTATATCCCCTCCTTCCATTATTCCCAGGTATTTGTATCCTGTCTCATCTACGTGTTTGATGTTGCTCCATCTGGTAGCTTTATCCCTTCAGTTCTCGTTACTTTGCCTTTTTGTATGTTGACTAAGGCGCATTTTTCTATTCCAAACTCCATCCTGATGTCCCCAGATACAATCCTTACAGTCTGGATTAGGGTATCTATTTCCTTGATGCTCTTACCATACAGCTTGATGTCGTCCATGAACATCAGATGGTTGATTCTGTTGCCTCTTTTCTTGAGTTGGTACCCGGCATCCATCTTCTGTAGTACTTTTGTCATGGGAATCATGGCTACTACGAAGAGTAGTGGGGACAGTGAGTCGCCCTGGAAGATCCCTCTCCTGATATTAACCTCTGCTAGTCTTATTCCAGAACTTGTAAGTATTGTATTCCAGTTGCGCATTGATTTTTGAGGAAGCTGATGGTGTTTTCCTCTGCCCCATATATTTTCAGGCATTCTATTAGCCATGTGTGTAGTATCATGTCGAAGGCTTTCTTATAGTCTATCCATGCAATGTTTAGGTTGGTTTTCCTTCTCCTACTGTTTTTCATTACCATTTTGTCTATCAGGAGCTGGTCTTTTGTTCCCCTACACTTCCTTCTGCAGCCTTTCTGTTGGTGGGGTATGGTGTTTGTCTCCTCTAGGTAGTTGTATAGCCTTTCACTGATGATACCTGTTAGTAACTTCCACATTATTGGTAGGCAGGTGATAGGCCTGAAGTTACTGGCTATATTTCCCTTACTCTTGTGTTTTTGTACTAAGGATGTTCTTCCTGTGGTCATCCATTTGGGTGCATGGTGATTTGAGATACAATGCTGGAGTTGTTCTGCTATTATTATTATTATTATTATTATTATTATTATTATTATTATTATTATTATTATTATTGTACTTAGAAAGCAGACCCTCTCTAAAGCATACTTCATTAAAAGTAAATGCTACTTCAGTAGCCATTACTTTTAATAAAGTATTATTATTATTATTATTATTATTATTATTATCCTTTTTGCCTCTGTAGCTCCAATCTCAGGCTGTTGATTATTGTCGTTGTGGTGATCAGTTGCTGGATGACGACCTCCAAGTACCTGACCGTCTTCCCCTTCAATTGGGTTGAATACTTGGTTGCCGGACGAAGCTCCTCTGTTGCCAGAGGTTCCATTTACGTCGTTGTCGTTTATTCCTTCATTTCTTTCCATCATTGCTGAGTTTTGCTATTTAACCCATAGCTGGACCCTACCCCATCAGGGATAGGTACTCATTTTACAGCTGAGTAGACTGAGGAAATTATGGTAAAGATCCTTTCCCAAGGAATCAACGCCGAGGAGAGCGGTCACCCATCCAACTACTGACCAGCCCCAATGTTGCTTAACTTGACTTAAGTCTATTGACGACCTAACCCACTCCTCCACGGCGCCACATGTTTATTATTATTATTATTGCCACATGATTATTATTATTATTATTATTATTATTATTATTATTATTATTATTATTATTATTATTATTATTATTATTATTATTATTATTATTATTATTATCATATTCGGAGGATGAACCCTCTTCATATGGAATCAGTTCACTACAGAGGTCACAGACTTGAAATTCAAGCTTCTAAAAGAATATTATAGCTAGAAAGAAGTAACATCCGGCAAAATGAAATACATAAGAGAAGAGATCACTTGTTAATTAAAAAGGAAAAGATAAAGAAGGAGTTATAAAAATGAATGCAGATTCTGGAATAACTCCGTAGTAGTGTTTGTCAACGATGTTAAACAAGGCACAATACCCTTCCTAAACGCTTCTATTGTCTTTCTATTTTTTTTACTTACATTTTTATCTGGTTATCAATTTGTTAATTTAGCTATTTTTTTTATAACTCATCTCCTCTTTCTGTATTACTTCATTACCTTCTGTTACTTCTTTCCAATGAACACCATAGTCTTTGGAAGCTTAAATCTCAAGTCAGTGGGTGGTGGGCTTGTTCCACATCGACAGGGTTCATATTCTGAATAATAATAGTAATAATACTAATAATAATAATTCCAAAGAACTACGCCGTTCTCATGAACGGTCAATGCTGTAACTGAAGCGTAAGCAGTTGAATGGAATTCCAATTTGGTGTTTATCCTTGAGAAATCCGCTCGACAGATCGCACAAGAATATCTGCTATTCTTCGGCGCGAATTCAAATTAGTTTCCTGTTATTCAACTTATCATCACCTGAGTAACGTTTGTCTAGAAGAACGCGAGTATTGTGTCGCTGAAGATATTAACTCAGCGTCTGTACAGCTTTTATTGTAAAATACTACTAGGAAATCTTGGCTAAGGACGATGCATCGAAGCTTAACATTTCAGATGAATAAATATTTCCTGACTGTCAACCTAATGGAAATTTCCCTGGAGTTCCAATAAGACATTTCTCTATCTTTTTCAGTTCCTGTTTAAAATGGTCTTTCGCATTCACGTATACCATATCTCAACGTGAAGGTACATGCGACCAAAAATGGATGAATGTGAATGCCAAACATGTTATCAATTGTCCAATGTAATTGACCGTTGATTCTCAAACAGCAGAAAAAAAGAAGAAATGTGTCAAATAGCTAAATATGCCAAATATGAATGGAACGCACAGCAAGAAACAACAAACATATTCTATAAGGAATATGCAGAAATCTGAACAAAACATAGCATAAAAGATGTGGCAAGCGTTAACAGCACATACGTTGCAATGTAAAGTAATAAAAAATATGCATGTCACTTAAAAAACTAGGCAGGATTGAAGGCTAGCGTCCACAAAAATGGAATTTGCTTTGGGATGCCACATTTGTAATCCTCCTCTGTCTTCAAAATAAGAAGAAGAAAAAAAAAATCTCACGTACTTCTCCCATCCATCTGATCCATAAATAATATTGCGATTCTTCTCTCCCATGTTTCCTGAGGCTTGCAACCTGTTTTTAGGCCTGGCTGTTGGTTTTCCTGAACCTTGGCATTTTTCTTATTTTTTTTAGAATGGTTCTATTATAGTGCTACAAGCTCTGTGGTCGGTTTTCCATATAAGGTAAACTGTAAAGTTGATATATCATTTTTCCATCGTGTGAAGGTGCTCGCTTTTTGCAATATGCAATACCTTGATTACGTAACAAGGTTACATAACATTTTCCATGAATGTATGCATTCTTTTTTCTTTCCTCCGTATTTTATTTTATCCATTGGTTCAGAATCCAATGACACTAATGATAGCTGAAATTCCTTTTACGCTAAACATCAAACTGATCAATATCCCGAGAGATATATTACGCAACGAAAATTCAAACAATGTGGATCGATGAATGAGCTTTCTATAAGAAACCTCAGTTCATTCATTACAAGCAGACAGCCAACTGCGCTCTAGTTCAGTCGAGATGAAAGAGAAGGTTTCTTTGGACTTTATTGGGGAACAGCTCACCACACCCTAAAGTGGTCAGTGACCCCCTCACCGGTCCCAAAGCCGGGCCAGATGGCCCAAAATGTAACATCCTGAACAATGTAAACAGGCGATTATTTTGTTTTCTTTCGAAGGGAGAGACTGGGAGGAAAGAGACAAATCAAGAATAATACATGACAAATGTAGGAGACGATGAAGAAGGAAAAGATAATTATAAAAAAAATTCTGTATCCTTAGTACTGCATCGCACTTCCAGTATAGCAAATACATAATGCACTGTTCCCCAATACTGATAAATTTAGGCAGAAAATTAGGTAAAGGCAAAAAATTAAATCAGTTTACGGGTATAAGCAAAACTATATTTGAATTCATGGACCCATCCTGTTAACATGGACGAAGCTATACTGAGCAATGAATATCATAAATTATAATACCCTACATACTAGTTTTTAAGGCAATTCAGTTTTGCGCTATTCCAGATAATCTTTTATGTTTGGGCAAACATTTTTTGCGTTAAAATATAGGCATTTTTGTTTAATTCAGCTAAATTTAACTCGTCACTTGGACAATGTATTTTTGTTGTTTATCTTTTTAATATAATGAATTAGATATAGAATTTAGGCCAAAGTTCAAGTACTGGAACCTATGAGGTCATTCAGCACTGAAAAGAAATTGTTAATAAAAGGTTTGAAAGGTGTAACAGGAGGAAAACATCGCAGTTTACACTTTGAGTCAATTGTTATTACAGGGTGGAAAGTAAGATGGAAGAAAGACTATGAAATGAGGGCCAGTAAAAGGAACGAACGGGGTTGCAGCTAGGGGCCGAAGGCACGCTGCAAAGAACCTTAAGTAAGACCTACAGTGTAGCGCATGAGGTGCGCTGACAGCACAACCCTATTCGATGACCTATTCGTCGGTGAAATGACATAAATGTGAATATTCTACTAAATGGCAACTCTTCACGGACTGATCTAATGAACGTATCGAGGAGCCAGGCTTCTGAAAAGAATCTTTATAAATTCTTTAATGAATTTTCTGTCATTTTCGCTTGACTTTAATTGCATACAACAGCCTTGAGCAGCATTAAACTATAGGTCATTAGAAAAAGTAAAGTATCTTCGTTTCTCATCGTTCAAAATGAAGAAATGACACATTTTTTTTCACCATTTTTTACCTTTTTTTAATTTTTTTTTTTTTTTTTTTTTTTTACATTCTGAGATAAACTGTGGTCATGATTTCTTGTAAATGACACGATTCTGACTGGCCGAGCAGGTCAGTAGACAGAGAGAGAGAGAGAGAGAGAGAGAGAGAGAGAGAGAGAGAGAGAGAGAGAGAGAGAGAGCGTAAACAGATTTCCAGAAAGAGAAACGATCCCATCTGGCCTTTTTGGCTGGATAGATGTTAAGGAGGAGGAACCATAATAGAATTAAGGTGTTTTATTAGATTTATACGGGACCATAAGCCGTTTATCGTCTTTATTGACAGAAAAGGTCTCTCAGAGACAGTGAAAGAGTAAGGTAGAGAGAGAGAGAGAGAGAGAGAGAGAGAGAGAGAGAGAGAGAGAGGAAGGTTTACGTAAAACCCAGAATTAAAGGTAAGCTTTTCATAAAGGATTGCGATTTACACATTTTTATGGATCTTGTTGCTGTGTGGACTGGCACAAGATCATATCCCTTTGAAATATCCCTTCAAATCCATTACGTAAAGCCACATTGTCAGTCATGTGTCAGTTGTTTAGCAAAAAGCCGTAAGCGTCTATAAGTTTTGCCAACAAATGTGCATGTCATTTATAAGCCTTCCCTTTCATTTGTCTACAGAGATGTGGGTGTCAGTACAAGAGAAACAGTCAATGGTACTGAATGCAATCAGAGACACTGAAGAAGCAACAGCTACCAGTTGCATTTTATTAAGATAAAGCCAAACTTTGTGCAAAACTCTTAGCTAGCGATGGGTTTCAGTGCTTCATCCTGAAAATATGTGAAAAAAATTTTTTGGGTTGATTGTAAAATACTTCCTACAAACACTGAAGATCACTATAGGTCACCATCAAGTGTAGTGTAGGTATTTTTTTTTTTTTTTTTTTTTTTTTTTAGTCTGGGCTATTATAACACTAAATACTTGCATACTTCAAAGATTCAAGATTGCGATGACTTCTTTCGACGACTGAAAAGTCAGAATGGCTTTAACAATACGAGGAACCGTTGATGTATAAGACGTCAAAACAGTACCAGTGTGGATTCTCATTTCCTCTCATTAGATTATAAGGGGCACGAGTTATGATCAGTGACATTTATTGTTTGTTTGTTTGTATGGTGTTTTTACGTTGCATGGAACCAGTGGTTATTCAGCAACGGGACCAACGGTTTTACGTGACTTCCGAACCACCTCGAGAGTGAACTTCTATCACCTGAAATACACATCTCTAACCCCCTCAGTGAAATGCCCGAGAATCGAACTCGCGGCCACCAAGGTGGCAGGCTAAGACCATACCGATCACGCCACTGAGGCCCTGTGATATTTATTGTGGTCATGAGCATTTTTCATTTTAGCCTGAAACAGATAACAGACACTTGGAAAGGCTGACAGTACAGACAACAAGTTATTCAATACATCAGAGTGATAAGGCACGGGTAATAAATATACTGTTCCCCCCAAAAATAAAAAAAAAAAAAAAAATAAATAAAACCCGTTTTTACTAATTCAGCACTGGAATGAAATACTGAATTATTCATAAACAAACTTGTCCTGCATGTTGAATATGAATCTACTACATAGATATGAATGCTCATTGCGTGCTGTTAGGGCCATTTTGGTTTAATACAAGTTATGAATTATTGTCAGGTAGTAAAAATAAAATCACATACATTGTTCAATTGTAATGATACTGATGGCAAGTAAATTGTCAATGATCCCACTTTGTCAGATGGGTTCTGGAAAACATATGTTGTATATGTTTATATATATACACATAATAATATACATGTATAAATGTTAATATATATAATGTACATTATTTATATACATATATATATATATATATATATATATATATATATATATATATATATATATATATAATATATACTTTTTTTTATCCAGAATGAGACTGTGATGTAAACATGGAAGACGGCCATGTTGTAGGTCAGCTGTGTCGAGCAAATGCGACACATGCAATCATGCTAAGAACGATTGCAAGGAAATTTGCAATGATATTGTAGTACATATTAATCCCTTAAATACGGTGGACACTTGCAGTGTGTTTGGACGCCACAACATTTCAAACAGAGACGGCAAATCGTAGTATTACTCAGTCCCCGCTGTTGTGAGACATCAAGGAGATAAATTTCAAGAGATAAGTGAAAGAAGGAGAGGAGAGCACTGTGGATTTCCAGGATAAACGGGGCTCATTTTCAGCCGTCAGGACACGAAAATCTGCCCAGATCACTTCATCAGTGATGAGTGCTATCAATTGTTAGTGTAGCATGTGATAATGGTGAATAATTAAATATAAATGCTTTTTCGTTTTTAGTTCCTACCTATATTTATTCCCATACATGAAAATGAAAGGCAAAGTTGTTGCACTTCCATGCACGTAATAAAACCAACCAAAAGTACCCTTAAGAAGTGAAATGTACGTGAAATTACGACCAGCCACTCAGTTAATAAACTAACCACTAACAGATGTAAACATAACAACAGGAGGTAGCTTGAAAACGTGATATACTTTTATTTTTATCAATATTATGAGTACTGCACGTATTTGCTGTTGCCATTCTCTCCCTCTCTGAAATAATTGTGTGCCTTGACCAACGACAATTTCAGCGCGTTACATGACACGTAATTGGTTGACATCTATGAGATCAATTCTCCAATCGCAGCCGTGACAGATGCAGTTAGGAAGAAAATATTAATAAAGAGGTGGGAGCAGCAGCTGACACACAGTAAATCTCGTAGTCATAGTAAAGTTAGTATCAACAATGAATACAACACCATTACAAATGTAGAAAGCATTGTTCGAACGCGTGGCCTGGCTTTGGCTTCTACTTGGACAAACAGTGGAAAGCTTAAATATTATGATATACTGACTTGAAGTAACCTCACACTGGGCCTCTTACCTAACCGCCCACATCCTTGGGTGGGGTAGTGGAGCACGCCTGACCATCCAGAAATGAAACCTTTACAAGGAATTGACTGATTTGTGGCTATGAAAATGGCGCCACAGCATCTAGGTTGTTGGCGTCGTATTAAAATTAAATAGGAAATTCAAAAGATAATTATAAGTTTGAAATGAGTTTCATGTAAAAAAGAATATCTAAAAATACACCTATACAATCATATATGTGAATACACACTATATAGATTGTAACATACATACACAATGCTGTATATGTATAAGATCTAAATGTTGTTGAGGAGGCCTAGATATACAGCTCCTCTAAATTACAATCCTCCTAATAAGTACTGTTCTGACCTAACCTAAGGTTCATTACTTAGGCAGGACCCTTACAAAACCTTCCAAAACATGACACAACATTACAGAAAATAACAGTTCCATACAATACACGTGTTAAAAATCTCATTAGCGGTAATACAGGGTGTCCATAAAGTCTCAGTACCATTACAAGTATTTATGCCCAGAATGGTACTGGGACTTTATGGACAACCGTTACACAAGACCGAGTTTTCTTCTGATCGTCATTTGTTTCTCAACTCTCGGGATTCTGGCAGAGAGAGAGATTTTAAGCCTAAGCCTTGTTTTTTTTTTTTTTTTTTTTTTTTTTTTTTTTTGAGTCCTCGTCTGTTATCCCATGCGTGTTGTTGGGAAAGGGAAAGGGGAGTCCTTGTGCCTATACTTCTAATAAATGGATGCTGTGATTGGTGGTATAATTTCCATTTGAGATGGGTGTTCCTTGTGGCTTGAGTAGTTTCTCTGGTGTTTGTTGTAAGAGAGAGAGAGAGAGAGAGAGAGAGAGAGAGAGAGAGAGAGAGAGATAGAGAGAGAGAGAGAGAGAGAGAGGCTTTATGAGTTCAAGAATAAATATATAACATAAAAATTTTACAAAGGTAGATACAAAAATCTAAATTGACTGATAATGACAATCAAAGTAAGCACAAGACAACAGTCAATTCTTATCATTATTATTATAAATGACCTTTTTCTTCAAATCGAGGGACAAAAAGTGACGGGAAAATACTCAGACGCGTCCGGTAATTTGATTTCAAATACTGAATGGAAATCTCACCATTAATAAAATTCGCCAATGGTTACTACGCCATTACTTAAACTACTTTACAAAATAAATGAAGAGGAAGAAAGCATAATGAATTAAAGGTAGCATTAAACCCATACTCCATTACTTAAACTACTTCACCACAAGTTAACGAAGAGGAAGAAGGTATAATGAATTAAAACTAGCATTAAACCCATACGCCATTACTTAAACTATTTCACAAGATAAACGAAGAAGAAGAAGGTATAATGAATTAAAGCTAGCATTAAACCCATACGCCATTACTTAAACTACTTCACCACAAGATAAACGACGAGGAAGAAGGTATAATGAATTAAAAGCTAACATTAAACCCATTAGATGACGGTTCTTTTACGAACAAGTCAACTCCAGAGTCCAGACAGGAAACTTCTATCGTATATCTCATGGCAGAAAAGAAAGAAGTCTTTTGGGAAGGTAAACAAATTAATCTTAGTAAGACGCCGACCCAGGAGAGATGCGCCATATGTTAAGAGAAATGTATTGAATTTAATTTCTTTCTTTTTTTTTTTAGGAAAGAAAATAGCGTCATGTTTATTGATACAGTCCTGTTAACTTATACCTCTCTTATGGTAAGGCCGACGTATCATTAACCTGACTGTAACGCCAGTTTCTATAGCCATAAATTAATCAATCAGTCAATCATCGTTAAACTAAACTGCTTAATGAGATGGAATTTTGAAAATGAAGAAGTAGAAATAATAAAGAATCACCGGAGAACGTCGGAAATAATTCGTCTTAAATGATATGTTTTGTTTGTATGGTGTTTTAACGTTGCATGGAACCAATGGCTAATCAGCAACGGGACCAACGGCTTAACGTGACTTCCGAACCACGTCGAGAGTGAACTTCTATCACCAGAAATACACATCTCTAACCCCCTCAGTGGGATGCCCGAGAATCGAACTCGCAGCCACCGAAGTGGCAGGCCAAGACCATACCGATCACGCCACTGAGGCGCTTTCTCAAATGATATGGATGAGAGAGAGAGAGAGAGAGAGAGAGAGAGAGAGAGAGAGAGAGAGAGAGAGAGAGAGAGTTACAAGGATTAGGATGTCTCAAGGACTTGTTAGTCCATCCGAGGAGACATCGTGTGCTCACTTACCTGTAGGAGCAGGTTTTACTGTGCATTCACAGTGTCCTAATGATTTTGTCTAGCTTTCTTTTAAACTCTTCCACACTGTTGCTGTTTACAACTTCTGGTGGCAGTTTATCTCTTCAGTTTTAGTTTCCATACATTATTTCTTGTCTGGTTTTCGTTTAATGTAAATAGGTTATTGTCTAATTTTGTTATGCCTTTCAGTATTTTAAATGTTTCTATTAGTTGTCCTCGCATTCGTCGCGTTTCTAAGCCATAAAGAGAGAGAGAGAGAGAGAGAGAGGAATCTGGCTGTTACAATGGGAAGATAGCGGACTCAGACAAATTTGAAATGGAGTGTCAAGTAACAACAAGCAAGCTGTCAGTGGGCATCATTCACGCCAAATATTGGACAACAGATATTTCGTCTTCCCCTTAAGTCATTTCCATAAAAAAAAAAAGTTTTTACGGTACACTATTACCGGCTATTAACTTTTCAATGGACCTCAGTATAGCGTTTTGCAAAGAAATTATATTAAAGCATAGAAAATGATTTCTATTATGATTCAAACGAAATTAATGGTATTTCAGTTTCTGAATTAAATTCGACAGATGTGTTCATACAATTAAAACATTTCAGCTTAATACAGGAATAACGAAAGCATATTATCTGTGGGTAACAAAGATATATCATTCCAATATTAAGAATATGAAAGAAAGATCCCTTACAACGTATATACATTCCTCAGGGTTCTCTAGGTGGCATATTAACTAAAAATACAGGAAAATATACTATAAACGGAGACTTCTAAATTTTGCAAAATATACAAACTATGGAGAAAACAGAAGTACAGCAGACATTTCAATGTATAGCTTTCCACACTGACCTTATTGGAATTATGTAGAATAAGGCAATCAATACCGTTTCACTAACTTCAGACATCTTTTGACAAACTATTTCCTTAGCTTAATATATGAACGTTTCACTTATTATATACCCGAGTAGATAAATTTTGAGGAAAGTTTCGTGTTGGACAACAAAATCACTCAAGGAGAGAACTTGTGATTCCTCGCGAAAATGACAAAGCCTTATGATACATTCATATTTTGCATAAATGAAAAATATACTTAGTCGGGAAAGATGGGGAAAATATTCAGCAAATCATATTTCGCAAATATATCGTTACCAATATTATATTACTATTTTTACTGTTCAGTACATAATTATGATTACTATGACTTTGTTGGTGTATAGAGTAAAGCAAATAATATATCTGTCTGTCTGTATAAACATTCATATGTATAAAGGTATAAACCACGAAGGAAAGTAAAACACTGGAGTAGCTACAAGATCTTTCGACTCAACGTCCTTTACTTAGCAGTCAGTCTCCTAAGTAAAGGACGAAAGATCTTGCAGCTACTCCAGTGTTTCACTTTCCTTCATCTATATAATTATCACGTTTTCCAACCTTTCATGATTCACTTATACATACATACACGCATATATATATATATCATATATATATATATATATATATATATATATATATATATAATATATATATATATATATATAATATATATATTATATCCAAGGTAGCATGAAGGAACACATGGCTTCAATAAAAACGGACTCCAACAGATTACTTTTGCAGTGATCGTTGACCATGTAGATTATCGATGAATATCCCAGTTAATCACGTGGCCCGTCTTAAGCCAATGATCTAAAAGGCCATTAGTTCTTAAGCCAACGATCACTCCAAAATGAATCTGTTGGAGTCCATTTTTACTGAAGCCACATCAACAAGGAATGTAAATCTCCACCCATTATTGCCCCTTGATCCTCATTCCTTTCCTTTTTGCTTAATGAACATAGTGCCCAGATTAACAAAACTGTAACCCCGGCCCCCTTCTGTTTTTGTATATAAAGCTCTATGGTAACTTCTCTTGTATTCAGTGTGAACTTGAAAATGTAGAATGAACTACGAAAGTACTTGTTCAAAGTCCTGGTTTTCACTTACCTTCTTATGTGGATTTTGTGGTTGATGATGATGATATATATATATATATATATATATATATATATATATATATATGATATATATATATATATATATATATATATATATATATATATATACATCGAGCTACAAATGTCCTTTTTTATCCAATTCGCTCTTCCTCGGAATCAATATATTTCCATAAATGTTAACCGAAGGGGAATTTTTCGGTCGATAAGAAATTCCCTTCGGTAACTTTATACGAAAATAATATTAATTCCGAGTTAGAGCGAATTGGATATACAAGGAAATTTTTAGCTTAATGCATGTATATGAATCGCGGTGATGTGATAAAAATTCAGTATTATTTATATATTTATTTATATTATTATATTATATATAATATAATATTATATACTTAGATAATATTATATATATATATATATGTGTGTGTGTGTGTGTGTGTGTGTGTGTGTGTGTGTGTGTACACACAGAGCCTCAAATCCTCCGAATTCAAGGGAAGGCCCAGTAATTCCGATCGTTCACCTGCCTTTCCTCCATCCGGTAGGTGTTACGAATGCCGGGAGATTTAGCCAGCCAAAAAAAGTGCTTTTAAGGGAAGAGCAAAACTTTTCCAATCACCCGATCGGTTTCCCTTTCCTCACCAACGATCCAATAACGTTACCTCCTCCTCTCCCGTAGTCAGGCTCGTAACTATTTTAACCCGCTGGTATTCGGATTTTTTTTTTTTCGCATCTGGGAATGATACTTGGAATGTGAAAAAAACCGGGTGTTTAGATCACGTTCCGGCGACAATCGGATTTCTTCCGCATCACTTACGGTAAAACAAACTCGCTTTCGGGTCGGATTTGATTTTGAAAATTATGATCTTTATTATATTTTGAAATTCACGAGTGAATGTCCTTCAGACTAATTTTGCACTAAGATTCGTTCACGGACGTTTGAACCCCAGTGCGCTTGGGAAAATAAAAAACTCGTTTACGTCCAAGTTGATGTGATGTTTTCATTTCGACTCCTATAAAACGGGATCAGATCCTCTCTCTCTCTCTCTCTCTCTCTCTCTCTCTCTCTCTCTCTCTCTCTCTCTCTCTCTCTCTCTCCTTGCGCTGCAACATTCTCCTCAAAGATTGCTTGAAAAAAAGATTATAACGAACTCTAGTTGTACTTTAAATTACTTAGAATGGAGAGGGTGATACAGCGTTCTGAGAAAGGTTTCATTGGGCTAAAGTGCTGCGAATGAAGATAAGAGACGTAAGAGTAATGCTTCTCTTACGCATACCGCTTGTTTTTTTTTTTTTTTTTTTTTTTTTTACCAACTCCTATTGCTATCATTACTATTTACGTTGTTGGCCATTGTAAGTACTGTGTTTATTTGGATTATTACTCACCGGAGAAAACCACTGCTTATTCCTGGTACAAAACTAACAGTCCGTGTTGACTAAATTTTTTTTTACTTCATAATTCTCTTCACATCTGTGCGTACGTATAAGTATTAATCATGAATTTCTGTCATAAAAATATCACCACCTAACTGACAAATTGCTCACTTCGCGCTTGAGAAAATCACTACCATTTTCTGGTCCAAGTTTGCACGTTTTGTATTTAACTGTAATATATCTATCAAGTTACGCACGGTGTCCATAAAGTCCCAGTACCATTGCATGTAATAAATACTTGTAATGGTACTGGGACTTTATGGACACCCTGTAGTATATCTATCAAGTTAATGATGTAAATATTTATGTTTACTCTAAAATTTTGCTCACGTTAAATATATATATATATATATATATATATATATATATATATATATATATATATATATATATATATATGCTTAAAAAATCACAGTAGATGCAAGTGACTCCATAAATAAGCGAATTCCACAGGAAAATGATAGTCAGAAATCCAAGCACTTTCGTCTTTACTCAGACATTGTAGAGGAAGAAAAAAATTTTCTTGATGTAACTGTCCATAGAAATGATAGAAATTTCACCTTTTCAGTCTTTCGAAAATCAACTAACATTGCCTCTTTTGTTCATTACTACTCCAATCACCATCAAAATGTTAAATTCTCTGTTTTTTCTGGGATGTTTCAAGGGCTTTACGTGTCTGTAGCCCGCAGTTTATTGACGCTGAAATTAAAACTATTTGTGATATTGCAATGAAACTTAAATACCCAAGGACTTTTGTAGATGTGGCATGGAAAAGAGCTAGAAAAACATTTTATTCAACTAATAACAAACTTGAATTTAGTAAGCATAACATTCTATAAAATTACCCTATGATGAAAGGTTTTTAGATATTCCTAGAATTTTAAAGCTTTTTAACATAAATGTTGTTTTCAGTAATGTTAATGTCCAGAGTTTAATAATCAAAAATTCTCCTAAAGATCTTCCAGGCTGCATATATGAAATTCCTTGCAAAAAGTGTGATAAATTCTATTATGGACAAACCGGTAAATCTCTTTCACAACGTCTCAAACAGCATCAGTATTCTGTGAGAACTGGGCAAATATCGAATGCATTATTCGTACATATGAGAGATTTAGACCATCCTATGAACTGGAGTCAAGCAAGAGCCTTAATCCCATGTAATGACCCAGTTAAAAGGAATATCATTGAATCTTGTTTCATCAAGTCAAATAATAGAAATGTTCTAAATTTAAGTCTTGGTTTATTTAAACTTGATGCTTTCATAATGAAAAAAGTTGTAGATAAATATAAGCAACAAAATTAATATATTCAGTTTTTACATGTTTTGGACTGTAAAGAAACTTTGTAATTTCGGTTAGGGTCAATCTGTTTAGGTTTGTGACCGTGTGATATCCGATAATCCTGGATTAATTTGTACCCTTTTGACAATTAACCATCTGGTATTCTTGATCTTGTGTTGTACCTGAGACCTTTCTCTCCAATTGTACCTCATTAACTCCTTGAAAATGTGTGAGTAAAGACAAAGCGCTTGGATTTCTGACTATCATTTTCCTGTGGAATTCGCTTATATATATATATATATATATATATATATATATATATATATATATATATATATATATATATATATATATATATATATTACGAATTTTGTGTGTCCGAATTGACAAACTACTACGATGACGCAACGGAACCTTCCCAAATTTTGTTCATCAGATAATCCAGGTTACAGGTCCTATCTTCATTACGAGAATTAAATGAAGTATTATCAATTTACCTTTAATCTCAACAAAACTATGGTTTGACTGATACAACGGGATAGAAAACAGACCACGATTATAATATTTAGAAAATGGAACAACAATATGGCAACTATAGTAGACTCACATCATCAGTGCATTTGATGTCTAGGCCAGTCCCGTACGACACTCCTGATTGGCTGTTGATAAGCCAATCACGGGCTGGAAACCCTCAGTCTCTCTCGAGAGTTCACATAGGCAGGATGCATGTTCCACATCTCCTGAGGGATACGTCTTTCATAGGTAACCCTCAGGAGAGGTGGAATCTACTATAGTATCTCCCATTCTCAAATCCTAGTTCTTGTTCATGACACATCGCTTCTGATGTGCATTTCCTATTTACTGACGAACAGGTTTAAGCAAACGAAATATTTACGTTGACTTTAGGACAGGAATTAAAATACGTAAACTATTTAAAATGCATATGTTCTAATATCGTTTATTCATATTCATATCTTCATGCAGGAAGCTATTTTAGGGTTAAATAAAGAACTCATGTGTAATGATCATTAAATATCAGGATTCAAAATATTTTCATGCAGTGGTCACAGACTACGTGGGCATGGCATACCCATCCAACATCTGATAACTGCTATAATGCAAATTACGAAAATAGAATATCTTCAAAGAGAGGTTGTTTCTTGAAAACACTCACATCTACGAGAATAATAATAATAATAATAATAATAATAATAATAATAATAATAATAATAATAATAATAATAATAATAATAATAATAATAACAACAGAGAGCAAATGGGCAATTTTTTACCTACTCGTCGTCGACAAACTAGAAAAAAAAGATAAAAAAAAAAAAAAAAAATTAATACACTGGAGAGTAATTCAAATATCATGCTTGAATTTTTTATGATGTCAATTGCTATTGCATTTTCCATGGCAAACTGGCTTGGAAAATTGCTTTCATTAAAACTTAATTCACGATTTTAATTTACGCTCATAACGGGGCGATGGTCACGTAATCGCGTCAACAAAAATAATTTGGGCGGCGAGTTCCACTTAAATGTAAAATTAAGGATTCGTGTTTCGCT
>NC_087200.1:15392287-15438260 GCF_015104395.2 Macrobrachium nipponense | reverse complement strand
ACTTGCCATCAGTATCCATTACAATTGGAAAACAATGTAGTGATTTGATTTATTTTTACTTACCTGACAATAATTCATAAGTTTTATTTTAAACAAAATGGCCTTCTTGTTATTTTATTTAAAAAAAACCCAAAATGCCCTAACAGCACGCAAATGAGCATTCTATCTATGTAGTAGATTCATATTCAACATGCAGGACAAGTTTGTTTATGAATAATTCAGTATTTCATTCCAGTGCTGAATTAGTAAAAACTTTTGGGTTTATTTGGGGGGGGTTAATGGGGGGAAACAGTATATTTATTACCCGTGCCTTATCACTCTGATGTATTGAATAACTTGCTGCCCGTATTGGCAACCTTTCCAAGTGTCTGTTATCTGTTTCTGGCTAAAATGAAAAATGCTCATGACCACAATAAATATCACAGCGCCTCAGTGGCGTGATCGGTATGGTCTTAGCCTGCCACCTTGGTGGCCGCGAGTTCGATTCTCGGGCATTTCCACTGAGGGGAGGTTAGAGATGTGTAATTTTTTTTTTTTCAGGTGATAAGAAGCTTCACTCACGACGGTCGGATTCGGAAGTCACGTCAAAAGCCGTTGGTCCCGTTGCTGAATAACCACTGGTTCCATGCAACGTAAAAACACCATACAAACAAACAATAAATGTCACTGATCATAACTTGTGCCCCTTATAATCTAATGAGAGGAAATGAGAATCCACACTGGTACTGTTTTGACGTCTTATACATCAACGGTTCCTCGTATTGTTAAAGCCATTCTGACTTTTCAGTCGTTGGAAGAAGTCATCGCAGTTCTTGAATTTTTGAAGTATGCAAGTATTTAGTGTTATAATAGCCCAGACTAAAAAAAAAAAAAAAAAAAAAAAAAAAAAAAAAAAAAAAAAAAAAAAATACCTACACTACACTTGATGGTGAACCTATAGTGATCTTCAGTGTCTGTAGGAAGTATTTTACAATCAACCCAAAAAAATTTTTTCACATATTTTCAGGATGAAGCACTGAAACCCATCGCTAGCTAAGAGTTTTGCACAAAGTTTGGCTTTATCTTAATAAAATGCAACTGGTAGCTGTTGCTTCTTCAGTGTCTCTGATTGCATTCAGTACCATTGACTGTTTCTCTTTGTACTGACACATCTCTGTAGACAAATGAAAGGGAAGGCTTATAAATGACATGCACATCTGTTGGCAAAACTTATAGACGCTTACGGCTTTTTTGCTAAACAACTGACACATGACTGACAATGTGCTTTACGTAATGGATTTGAAGGGATATTTCAAAGGGATATGATCTTGTGCCAGTCCACACAGCAACAAGATCCAGAAAAATGTGGTAAATCGCAAAACAATCTTTATGAAAAGCTTAACCTTTATTCTGGGTTTTACGTAAACCTTCCTCTCTCTCTCTCTCGCTCTCCTCTCTTTCGATTCTATCGTCTTCTTCTCTCTCCGTCTCTACCCTTACTCTTTTCCACTGTCTCTGGGAAGACCTTTTCTGTCAATGAAAGACGAATAAACGGCTTATGGTCCCGTATAAAATCTAATAAAACACCTTAATTCTATTATGGTCCTCTCCTTAACATCTATCCAGCCAAAAAAGGCCAGATGGGATCGTTTCTCTTTCTGGAAATCTGTTTACGATCTCTCTCTCTCTCTCTCTTCTCTCTCTCTCTCTCTCTCCCTCTCTCTCTCTCTCTCTGTCTACTGACCTGCTCGGCCAGTCAGAATCGTGTCATTTACAGAATCATGACCACAGTTTATCACAGAATGTAAAAAAAAAAAAAAAAAAATTAAAAAAAAGGTTCAAAAAATGGTGAAAAAAAATGTGTCATTTCTTCATTTGAACGATGAGAAACGAAGATACTTTACTTTTTCTAATGACCATATAGTTTAATGCTGCTCAAGGCTGTTGTATGCAATTAAAGTCAAGCGAAAATGACAGAAAAATTCATTAAAGAATTTATAAGATTCTTTTCAGAAGCCTGGCTCCTCGATACGTTCATTAGATCAGTCCGTGAAGAGTTGCCATTTAGTAGAATATTCACATTTATGTCATTTCACCGACGAATAGTTCATCGAATAGGGTTGTGCTGTCAGCGCACCTCATGCGCTACACTGGAGTAGGTCTTACTTAAGTTCTTTGCAGCGTGCCTTCGGCCCCTAGCTGCCAAACCACCCCCCCCCCCCCCGTTCGTTCCTTTTACTGGCCCTCATTTCATAGTCTTTCTTCCATCTTACTTTCCACCCTGTAATAACAATTGACTCAAAGTGTAAACTGCGATGTTTTCCTCCTGTTACACCTTTCAAACCTTTTATTAACAATTTCTTTTCAGTGCTGAATGACCTCATAGGTTCCAGTACTTGAACTGGCCTAAATCTATATCCAATTCATTATATTAAAAAGATAAACAACCAAAAATACAATGTCAAGTGACGAGTTAAATTTAGCTGAATTAAACAAAAATGCCTATATTTTAACGCAAAAAATGTTTGCCCAAACATAAAAGATTATCTGGAAATAGCGCAAAACTGAATTGCCTTAAAAACTAGTATGTAGTAGGGTATTATAATTTATGATATTCATTGCTCAGTATAGCTTCGTTCCATGTTAACAGGATGGGTCCATGAATTCAAAATATAGTTTTGCCTATACCCGTAAACTGATTTAATTTTTTGCCTTTACCTAATTTTTCTGCCTCCAAATTTATCAGTATTGGGGAACAGTGCATTATGTATTTGCTATACTGGAAGTGCGATGCAGTACTAAGGATACAAAATTTTGTTTATAATTATCTTTTCCTTCTTCATCGCCTCCTACAATTGTCATGTATTATTCTTGATTTGTCTCTTTCCTCCCAGTCTCTCCCTTTGCAAGAAAACAAAATAATCGCCTGTTTACATTGTTCAGGATCTTACATTTTTGGGCATCCCTGGACCCGGCTTTGGGACCGGTGAGGGGGTCACTGACCACTTTAGGGTGTGGTGAGCTGTTCCCAATAAAGTCCAAAGAAACCTTCTCTTTCATCTCGACTGAACTAGAGCGCAGTTGGCTGTCTGCTTGTAATGAATGAACTGAGGTTTCTTATAGAAAGCTCATTCATCGATCCACATTGTTTGAATTTTCGTTGCGTAATATATCTCTCGGGATATTGATCAGTTTGATGTTTAGCGTAAAAGGAATTTCAGCTATCATTAGTGTCATTGGATTCTGAACCAATGGATAAAATAAAATTCGGAGGAAAGAAAAAAGTATGCATACATTCATGGAAAATGTTATGTAACCTTGTTACGTAATCAAGGTATTGCATATTGCAAAAAGCGAGCACCTTCACACGATGGAAAAAGGATATATCAACTTTACAGTTTACCTTATATGGAAAACCGACCACAGAGCTTGTAGCACTATAATAGAACCATTCTAAAAAAAATAAGAAAAATGCCAAGGTTCAGGAAAACCAATAGCCAGTCCTAAAAACAGGTTGCAAGCCTCAGGAAACATGGGAGAGAAGAAACGCAATATTATTTATGGATCAGATGGATGGGAGAAGTACGTGAGATTTTTTTTTTTTTTTTCTTTAAAGACAGAGGAGAATTACAAATGTGGCATCCCAAAGCAAATATTCCATTTACGTGGACGCTAGCCTTCAATCCTGCCTAGTTTTTTAAGTGACATGCATTTTTTTATTGCTTTACATTGCAACGTATGTGCTGTTAACGCTTGCCACATCTTTTATGCTATGTTTTGTTCAGTTTTCTGCATATTCATTATAGAATATGTTTGTTGTTTCTTGCTGTGTGTTCCATTCATATTTGGCATATTTAGAAATTTGACATATTTAGAAATTTGAAATATTTAGAAATTTGACATATTTCTTTTTTTTTCTGCTGTTTGAGAATCAACATTCTATTTCATTGGACAATTGATAACATGTTTGGCATTCACATTCATCCATTTTTGGTCACATGTACCTTCACGTTGAGATATGGTATACGTGAATGCGAAAGACCATTTTAAACAGGAACTGAAAAAGATAGAGAAATGTCTTATTGGAACTCCAGGGAAATTTCCATTAGGTTGACAGTCAGGAAATATTTATTCATCTGAAATGTTAAGCTTCGATGCATCGTCCTTAGCCAAGATTTCCTAGTAGTATTTTACAATAAAAGCTGTACAGACGCTGAGTTAATATCTTCGGCGACACAATACTCGCGTTTTTCTAGACAAACGTTACTCAGGTGATAAGTTGAATAACAGGAAACTAATTTGAAGTCGCGCCGAAGAATAGCAGATATTCTTGTGCGATCTGTCGGGTGGATTTCTCAAGGATAAACACCACATTGGAATTCCATTCAACTGCTTACGCTTCAGTTACAGCATTGACCGTTCAGGAGAACGGCGTAGTTCTTTGGAATTATTATTATTAGTATTATTACTATTATTATTATATTATAGTATTATTATTATTCAGAATATGAACCCTTTCGATATGGAACAAGCCCACCACCCACTGACTTGAGATTCAAGCTTCCAAAGAATATGGTGTTCATTGGAAAGAAGTAACAGAAGGTAATGAAGTAATACAGAAAGAGGAGATGAGTTATAAAAAAAATAGCTAAATTAACAAATTGATAACCAGATAAAAATGTAAGTAAAAAAAATAGATTAAGAAAGACAAATAGAAGCGTTTAGGAAGGGTATTGTGCCTTGTTTAACATCGTTGACAAACACTACTACGGAGTTATTCCAGAATCTGCATTCATTTGTATAACTCCCTCTTTATCTTTTCCTTTTTAATTAACAAGTGATCTCCTCTCTTATGTATTTCATTTTGCCGGATGTTACTTCTTTCTAACTATAATACTCTTTTAGAAGCTTGAATTTCAAATCAATGACCTCTGTAGTAAACTGATTCCATATGAAGAGGGTTCATCCTCCGAATATGATAATAATAATAATAATAATAAATAATAATAATAATAATAATAATAAGAATAAAATAATAATAATAATAATAATAATAAAACTAATAATACTTTATTAAAAGTAATGGCTACTGAAGTAGTATTTACTTTTAATAAAGTATGCTTTAGAGAGGGTCTGCTTTCTAAGTACAACAACAATAATAATAATAATAATAATTAATAATAATAATAATAATAATAATAATAATAATAATAATAATAATAATAATGCATAAGTGGCACTAAAAGTAATGGCTGACCTTCTTGTATGCTGACATAGCGCTCAAAGGACGTGTCATGTAATACCATGCAATATCCTGAAAGATAAAATAACGATGGAATCGCCTTGAATGATTTCATTTCATAAAATCCAAGTCATTATTGTAATCACACCTGGAACGGTCGAGAGACGTGTAGCTTTAATGAATTTGTTACGTGGAAATTTGAAAAAGAACTTGCGTGCATTTTGAGAGACCCGCAATCCTGCTGGTTAATAAGAGGAAGGTAAATACTTCTCCTACTTCCCCTTTATACCTGCCACGATTCTACAGGTGCAGCATCCAGCCACTATTCTCTCTCTCTCTCTCTCTCTCTCTCTCTCTCTCTCTCTCTCTCGACCGCGTTGCTAAGGAAACCGAACTGGCTCGATTTAGTGACGCGGCATCAGACTTGCCCAAGACAAAACCTCTTTATGACTGGCTTAGATGTAGTACTTATAAAAAAAAAAGCTGTAAAAAAGAAATATTATAATGGATGTATAACGTTGGTGGTTCAGATATCGTTTCCAGCTGTAACTGCTGTGGAAAAGGTCTGTAACGTTCATCTTTGGTTTTTATATACATTCAAACACATGTTATGAGTTTATTTGTTTATACCTTTACAGCAACATTCTCATATATTTTTCGTGTTCCGTTTTGGAAATCCCTCCAAACATCACATCGTGGACTGCTTATAAGAGTTGATATAATCTTCGTTCCCGATAATACAAAGACTAGACATAAGCGATCAATAGATTCCTATAAACTTTCACCGCGAATGCCGTTATACCGGACAGAACAACTGCCTTACTCAGCTAAATGTTATCGGAATAATAATATCAATCTATACTACGTCCTTTTATCTCCTAAACAGCAGCATCATAAAGATGGATCAGTGTCATAAATTTCTTGAATGTCTTAAAATGAGGAGAGATAAGGGAGTTTTTTTTTTTTTTTCTTTTTTTCTTTTTTTTGACGCCCGTGTTCAATTTTTTCCACCTTTTTCTTGATGTCACTCTCAGTAGAAGCAACTTTTCCTGTATCCATTTAACGAAGAGGAAACAATTTTGCCTGAGATATTACAGTCATCGCGGAGAGGCAGCCACACACACACACACACACACACATCTAAATTCCTAATTGGTTTCGGACTGTTCGTCTCGAGTTAAGGGGAATCGTGTGGTGAATTACCCCCCCCTGTTCCCTGTTCCCTGTTCCCCTCAACCCATCCACTATTGTCGTAACAGTTCCACCATCTCCTCCTCCACCACCACCCCCGCCTTCCCATCCTCCTGTATCTTCCTTATTCTCCTTTGTTCTCTTCCGAACGCCTTTTCTTTTTTCTTCGTAAACTCTACTCCTCCCAACCTGCCATCCGTGATAATGAGGAGGGATGGAATGGGGGGGGGCCCCGCTAATTTAGGTCACAGTATTCTTTCATTTGTTTATCCTTTCGTGGTGGGGGGGGGGGAGGAGAGGAGTGGATTAATGCCTGATATTATAATGTTATCGCCTTCGAACAGTTATCGCTGTGCTACTGTGGAAACAATATAATCTACTTTTGCGTTTTATTCGTGTAATTGCTTTCTTCATTTCACGAGGAAAGTGTCCCTTAAGTTGCTAATTATTTACATAATAAAATAAAGAACACTAAGAGGAATTTCTATAAATGCTCACTTATCTTGAACTGGACCTGTTCTTTATGCATCGTGACAAAAATGAAATAAACCAAGTTCATTGATTTGCCAGTTATATTGGTAACAGTTAAACTTATTTGCAGTGTGATCTAGTTTTGGATTCTGTGTATGATGAACACCACCCTCCCAATCCGGGATGAAGTTTCTTTGTGCACTAGTCGCCACGTTTAAATGGTGTGGAGTAACATGATTCTATTCCTGAATTGCTCGTATGGTAAATCCAGACAGTGTAACCGGATACAACAGGACTTTAGTCCAAGAACTAAAGCTTCATAAAATTCTAAGTTGCTGAGTGCTTTGATTCCGAAGTTATGGAGATGAAAACAATTAGGTTTATGTGCCTTTTTTTGTATGTGTGTAATTTGCATGTGCTCAAAAAATGGTTTTGATATTAAGAAGAATTGAATAAAGATCCATTTAGGTTGCACACTGTCGGTTACTTATTCGATATCTTTTTTTTTTTAGTTGACATATTCGTGAATTCACGCATCGTCTGGCATTTTGACAGTGGTCCTCATTTGATTTTCATATCCAGTACTCACTCTTAATGACGTTGCTGTTATTCTTCATCATCGACAATTCACCTTCAACCAAAATTATTTCCTTTTTATTTTCGAATAATTTTTTTTTTTTTTTTACCGTCGATGGTAAATGTCGTCCCTACGATGAAGAAGATACTTCACGTATTCCTTCGACGTCGATCCAGGCCGCTCTTTGGTAATTACTTCGGCCTATCCATTAAAGAGAGGTCTATACCCTCCGCCGCTTGGGATATATTGTCTGTCGACAAGCTCAGCACAAAAGGGGGTCGCTCTCTTTTCCTGCTCAGCTGCCAGGTTAATTACAAGTGACAGGCAGGTGAAAAATACTAAAATGAACTGCTTTTTTCCATCATGCTAATTTGCAGACGTTCTCCTGTTTTTCTCATCTATTTTTTTCATCTCTTATTCACTTTTTTCCTCTCTCTCTCTCTCTCTCTCTCTCTCTCTCTCTCTCTCTCTCTCTCTCTTGCATTCATCTGTTTCTCATCTTCTTTCACAACAACCTTGCCTCTCATTCCAGTCCATTGTCCTCGAATATCTTAATAAACAAGTGAACCTGTGTTCTCGAAACTCAGGATTTTGAAATCACATTTCTGCTTTAATTCTCCAAACCTCACCGCTTCTCCCACTTCTTGTTCAAGATTACTGTAGCCTTTTCCACGCCGCACACGCATATTAAAATAAAGCAGGGAGGACGTGGCAGTTTCATATTGCTGAAATTCTTTCTCGTGGAAAATTATTTGTGGATTCATATTTTGGGAGTTTCAGGCTCGGTTCCCGAGAGTTCCCGTGATTCGATTCGTGGTTGTATGTAGTACCTCTGTTGTTCTTAAGTCAGTGGTTCTTAACCTGGGGGTCACTTAGGGTTCGTTAGAATGTAATGTAGTTTCATGTATTTTTATTTATTTATTTTTTTCCATTTTTTTTCTGATCTTCTCAGCTGATAGTTAAGATGGGTGAAAGCCGAATGAGAGTAGTTAGCTAACCATGGTAGAGAATAGTTTAGGGAGTTAAGTGTTAGCAAGAGTAATGTAAAGTGTGGTTTATCCGCAATGTTATTAGGATAAGGGTACAATTTCTCTTACTATAGCCTTAATATTAACATTATTACAATAATGATTTTACATTATATTAACATGGTGAAAAGTGTTCAGATTACATAATTGAAATTTTCTTTCTTAATAGTATAATTCTATTAAGCAAGAGTTCCAATTTTATCATTTTAACTTTAATATTAACTTATAATAACGATTTTGCAATATATTTACATATTAATTCACTTTTCAGAATACTCATATAATCCACTGTTCAATCCTAACGTTGAAGTTAAGGCTTAATGGCTGTATACAGACATTGTCAGGTATTCTTAAGACATTAGATGATGGAAAGGTCCATATAAACACTATATAGTACATGTTGCAACCATATAGTGATGAAATATGGACAAACCTTGTCCATATTCCACCAGTGAGCAGTAATACAGAAGTATTGGACATATGTGGTTGCAAACGTGTATATGGTGTTTTTAAGGGCCTTTTTGTCTTCATAGTAGACCTTTAGATTACTGCAAAATACATTCACAGCGACATTTGTTTCTTATCTTGCCAGTACGTGGTATCTCTTAAATTCAATTCTTTTTTATTAACAATATCGCCAGTCGTTACATGCTTCTTTTTTTATTTTTTTTTTTTAATATCTTCCATTCTTTGGCCAGGTAAGCCGAGCTTACCTGGATCCATCTTACCAACTATAGTTAGTCGGTTCTCTTAGACTTAAAATTAACAGACATTCATACTTTTGATCATTCGATCCGATAGCTTCCACATTTTACTAATTTTTTTGAGTGATTCGTTCTCGGGAATAATTATTGGTCAGTGTCAGTAAGAATTTCACGATTGTTTGTTGTGATCTAAACCAGGTCGCTCTTTTATTTTGTCATATGGGTTTTATTATTGCAAAATTAGATATATGTTAGTACTCCAGCACCATATTATAAGTGACTTGCACATAAGTTGATTTATTCATCGTAATGGTACCGTGGTTGAGGTTTGCTGGCTCTTCATATTATTGTTATATGTTATATATAATCATCTTGGATGAAAGTTACGAATTGAAAAAAAAAAGTTATAATAAGGATTGGGAACCAACAACAAAACAATTTCCCAATACAAAGAAGATTGAAAAACACTTAGAACTTGTAAAGAAGAAATGTCGGAACTTTTCAAATTCACCAAACTTCAATATTGTCAGTTATAACCTATCTCTCGTTTCTGAACAAAGAAAAAAATGTAAAATAAAAATGAGAGAAAAAGAAAATGGAAGAATGAAAGGTTTTCGGGGAATGTCTCTTAATGATCACAGATTAATTCGCCGATATCTGTATTGGATTGGGTGCAGAAGGAGGAAGAATTCAATAAAGAAGCAACAAATCTAATCCCTGCAAGTTGCAGTCGCTGATTGCAGTACTGAGGGGACGACGACGCACTTTCCTCGAGGATCCCCGAAGGCAACCTGAACTGAAGGTCAAGTGATGTTTCCTTCGAGTAAGAAATGAGGAGCAGTAGATGTTGGATGCGAATGAAGGAACGGAAGAAAGATGATGATGTTTGCAGAAGAAGTTGAGAACTGAAATGTTTGCATGTAAGTATGTGAGATTTCTTTGTAGAGGTGGAGTGTAGTTGTTGAATGTGAATGAAAGGTCGATTTTGCAGATGTTGAGATGGAATGTTTACATGTATGTGATGTTTTCTCTGTGGAAGTGAAGTGTAGTAGATGTTGAATGTGAATACAAGGGACATCTTAGAGATTTTGAAATGATTTGTTTACAAGTATGTGATGTTTTCTTTGTGGAAGTGAAACGTTTACGTGTTCTGTGTGGAAGAATTGAAGCGTTTACGAGTACGTGAGATTTTCTTTGTGGAAGTGAAGCTTTCACAAGTATGTCATGTTTTCTTTGTGGAGGGGGAGCGTTTACAAGTATGTGATGGCAGTAAATGTTCAGAGATGGTGAGTTGAAATATTCCACATGAGACCTATGGCGTGTGACGAATTGAATAAGCAAGAAGAAATGTGGAGATATGTAGGAGTGGTAGAAAGGTTAGTGCTTTGAGACGGTTTGATCCCGTGGAGAAGATGGAGGATGACAGGCTGATGAAAAAAATGTATAATTTTGAAATGCTAGGGTGGAGGAGGAGGAGGAGGAGGGAGGAGGAGGAGGAGGAGGAGGAGGAGGAGGAGGAGGAAGAGGCAGCAAAGATTTCGAAAGTGCAGTAAAAGGAGTATTGGAAACTCAGTTCGACACCACGCTGATCAGGATTTTGTGTAGTTCCATGATTATATATATATATATATATATATATATATATATATATATATATATATATATATATATATATATATATATATATATATATATATATATATATATATATATGTGTGTGTGTGTGTGTGTGTGTGTGTGTGTGTGTGTGTGTAATATATATATATATATATATATATATATATATATATATATATATATATATATATATGCGTGTCTGTATGTGTGCTCATGCATACATACATATATGATCGGTACATAAAAATATAGGCAGATCGATAGACAGATACCCTACCATGGTAAAATACAAATATAAGTTTCAAAGGCTAAAACCCCTCTGTGAAACGGACATCTTTTATTTAGAATTCACTGAATACTACTTCCAATATTATGGTATATTCAACGTGCGTCAATCTCACTTTCGTTTTGTTATTTATTCCTATTTTTATACTTTTTTTATGGCTTGCATTCTTCTTGCAGTGAAGTGAGTAGTGTCGGAAAGCTGAGAAAGATGAAATAAAAAGTAAAGAGCAGATGAATAAGCGATTACATAGACCTGGAGTCGTCACTCGGTGTGACTTTGCATTTATGCATAAAATCCATCCGAGAGAAGAAGAATAATGTGAATGAAAACGGAAATCTTCCAGAGGAGGAAAGCGACCTATTCCTTTCTCTTATCATTCTGGTTGCCAATGTTTGTGAAATGATATTTCATAAGATGGAGACTGTCACGTATCTATGAAATTCTGTCTTCTGGCTTGGAACACTCTTCACTCTTTTGTATAAATATTTCAAAATTATGTTTGATTTAAATGTAAAAATTATTTAGAATATTCCCAATAACGAGCTTTGCATTGTCAATAGGTTTTCGATTTTTGTTTTCCATTCTGTTCATTAGTTTCTTGTGTAAATATTGATGTTTTGTGAGTATCATCTTCGTCTTCAAGCAACTTGACATTCTTGGAAGAATAAGGGTTTTTATCTCCATAGCTTTTGTTGTATAGTATTAACCCTTCTACGTATTCATTTATGCAACCTACATTCTTCTCTTCAAAGGACTTCACATGAGAGCAAGTTGTGAAGTTTATAGAAGCTTTAATTGGGCTCCTTCCATCTCCAATTATTGTAATTTCTCAAAACGGGAATTGTTAACTTTGGCAGTTTAACTAAGAAGGTAAAAGAAAAATATCCCATATCAAAATTAACTTCTTCGCTTCAATTCACCCAATTTCATTTTCTCACATCAAGGTACTTCACTTTCATCACTCTTTTTTCATCTACTCTTTTAGAATGATACCTGAGAACGAAGATCTAATTATTTCCTATGACAGATCATATTCACTTTCAGTAACTGTTATTTCTTTACACAAAAGAGGACGTTAAAACTTCTCTTCCAGCAAAGCTAAAGTAACTTTTCCACAATGAAACTTCAGTCAGAAAAACTTCAGTTGAATGCTTCTTCAGCCTGTCATATTCGGCCCACCGGAAGATCAGACAGCACAATATAGTATACAGAGTGTGATTCAGTTTTTCGGCAGACACAAAGACAAAATGCAAATGATTTACCATAAAACATGAATTTCCTCCTCCCTCTACAACGAAATTTCATTAGCCAGATAAGCAAGAACTATCACACAAACCGTTTTCTCAAGTTCCGGTTAATAGGGCACTTTTAATGATTACAAAAATCACCTATACACGATAATTATTTATTATAATCATTTATTTATTTATTTATTTACTTTGTTTGCTTACATTTCATGACTTTCTATTAACCTACAGTTCGTTTGTGACCCCAAACTTCTCACATAACTCCGCCAGGTCTCCCCTGTTGTTTCGTTTCGAGGAAACGAAAGAAGAAGAAGAAGAAGGAAAAAATGAGAAACGACGAGAGTCGTGTCTGAGAGCGAGAATTATCGCGCTTGCAGTTTGCCCAAAGGCTCGGTCAGAGTCGACCAGCAAAAGTTGCCTCGTAAAGCAGCCAAGCAGAATTGCACTTTCTCTCTCTTTCTTTCTTTTGGCGCCAGAAATTTAATTTTCTTCGCCTCTGAGTCAGATAGATTGTCCAGGAGAACTTTCTCCAGCACAGGGTCAGGTTTGCGACCACAGTATTCTCTTTTGAGTGGTAAACAAATAAAAAATATAAAAAAAATCCTCCTCCCAATTCCGCGTCTTTCTTCGTATACCTTTAAAAGGACAAGATTCTTAATTTCGTTGAAACCAAAGAGGGAACGAATACGAACTTAGCCCTGGGTGTGTTTTCGATTTAATTGACCCACGTGTTGACTGAAAGTCACCTTTATTCTGATCAAATCGAAAACCATCTTTGAAATATGAAAATGAAGTTTTTATGTGAATAACAAAGAATGATCCAAGCCATTCATACTGAATCCCCATCCAGTAATGTGAGAGGAATTTCGTATCATGTTACGAACTTAATTTCGTTGAAACCAAAGAGGAATTTCGTATCATGTTACGAAAGAGTAAATCTCAATAAATTGTGGCTTGTATCAAAGCGAAAAACGAGTGCAATAAACGAATATTTTCAATTGTTCCTTGACGATAACCAGTTTTGAACAGGACAGTGCATTTAGGAATGCACTAGGCCATATTTTGATAAAAAGGCGACTGACTGTCATCATATTAGAATGAGTTTCTAATTATCTAAAAAATATAAATAGGAATTTGTTATCAGTCGTCTCCCGTATTAAAGTATATATTATATATATATATATATATATATATATATATATATATATATATATATATATATATATATATATATATATATATATATATATATATATAGTTTTTTTTTAACCAAAATTCTCATAGTCATGTCTCACGACGTTGTGTACTTAAAATAGCTTTTCAGTTTTGTTCCTTTCAGATTAAAAGTGTTTTGAAAGCTTGGAACATCTCCGAGAAAAAGTAATAACGCATGTTATAGTACATGGCTCGTTACAAGAAAGTTTTATATCTGGCGGAAATATCATTCAAGATAACAATAAACGGATGCAGGATGGTGGCAGGTAAGTAAATTATTTTGCAGAATTATATTTTACTCTTTCCTGTATGTAGAATGACTTTCTAGAATACTATATGAGTGTATGCTCAAGCAGACCACATAATGATCCTGACAAAAGATCTTAGTCTACTGAATGTAACTACATTTCGATTTCTTGTCTCTCATACGATTCGGCCTTTCTTTCGGCCTCAATAAAGAGGATTTGGCACCAGAAAAGGCAGAAACTATTTAGTCAAAGCGTTAAGCGTTAGAGAACAGATGCCCTTAAGAATTTACTTGCCCAAATAATCAAGGTACTTTCTCCATAAATCACATTGTAACCATCGTTAGCCGTCCTTGTTAATTTGCCATTTCCAAATACTCTCTCTCTCTCTCTCTCTCTCTCTCTCTCTCTCTCTCTCTCTCTCTCTCTCTCTCTCTCAGTCAGAATTATTAATCCATTACTGCAACTCCTTTCTGTAAACAGTTGTAATATATTGCATTCCCGTTATCAGTTTCAGTCAGAACGTCTTAAATTTTTCTGAAAGAGTTAGATCCACTGACAGGAAATATTTCACTTGCTTAAGTTATATTGGACTTTTGATCTAAAAGAAGATTCATGAGTTAATAATTCTCTTAATGCTTCGGAATTGAAGCCAGTCCAACGTGTTAGTGAAATATAACGCCCTGACTCTTAACTGGGAGGTGAAATGTCATTGTATCAGCATATGTGAATAATTACGTCCAGGTCTACCGGCCAAATCTGAGCCCTTTTTACTTACGTATCAAAGGCGTATTATCGATTATTGCCGTGGCCACAAAAGCTACCTCATTTTAACTGCACGAAATAGATTCGCCTTTTCATTAATGTCACGCGATTGCCTGAATTGCCATTCAGCAACGTCAAAAGACTGTGGGACATCGTTATTATAATTTATTATGCTGCAGGAACTTCACTCTGTAATTCTATAGCCTCATATTTTTCTTCGACATCCGTCTTTTGCGTATGATCAGGATATCAGAGTGAAACAGTGATTGTTTAAGCATACTTCATGCATACATCATATTCAAATAACCGACAATCCGCAGTTTGTTGAAGAAATGTCTCTCAAGATTTCTCTTGGCGTTTTTGGAAACTGTAAAGCTTATTTAACCTAGAAAGTTCTACAGCCGCTTGCGTAAAATGCTTGAACGAACCAATATCATAATCCCTAATTATTTATCACTGAAAATGCGTGAGGGTTCTCATGAACAACCCACGGTGTAGTTTGTGTTATTTATATGATGGAAAATTACCAAATTTTGTTGTCCATATCTAACGGAACGCTTATATTGAGTTAATCTTTCCGAGAGAGATTTTCCTGTGAATCTATAGTATGACTTATCGCAATCCATACAGGGGACTTCATAGACTCGTACGTCTTTAGAAAATGGTTTCTGCTGAACGTTAATTAAAAATTTCTACAGTGTATGCGGATAAGTGAAGACAAAAGGGTTGTGGTGGCCTAAGGTGATCTCTTGTAAATTATCCACGTGAGGGATTATGATTTTGTTGGTGAATTTTTCCCTTTCTTTGTTTTCTGTGGCTTTGTAAAAAATGCTCTTTGCTTTTTGTATGGCTTTTCCTATTATGTGCTTGGGGTATGTTAACAAGATAAGTTGATTTCTGATTGTTTCAAGTTCTTTGTTAAGAAAATCTGCGGAGCAAATTCTCAGGGGTCTAAGAAATAAGTTACTTGCTATGCCGAGTTTAACTGAAATGTCATGAATTTGTTGTTGTTATTAGTTCCGATGATTAAGACATCTATAATGGTGATTTGGTTGTTGTTTTCCCATTCTACTTCAAATTTTATGCTCAGGATCAAGGAATTTATGTTTTTGTAGAAAGATATCAAAATTGCCCCTCTCGCTTTTCAAGTATGTTGAGTTGTTTTCTACATAACGAAGCCAAATCATATCTGCATGTTTTATAGGGTGTATAATTACTGTTTCAAAATACTCAATGTTATATAAGTTACTCAATATTATATAAGTTTTCTAACACAGGACTGAGCGACTCCCCATACTGCAACCAAATTTTTAATGGTAAAAGTTAGGAATGATAATACATCTTTTATGGCTACTTTGGTGAAAATGGAGTCTATGCCTAGGCTAAAAGGTTTTACATTATGTACGTGGATATTTGCCAACCTAAATTTGTTGCAAAAGTCTTCTGTGTGTTTTATATGACTAGGGGAAAAGGTTCCTAAAAAGGGGATAGTAGCTAACCATTTTGAAATTCTGTAGCTAAAAGCTCCAGCACACGAGATTATAGGACGGAAGGGTGATGTTTTCTTAATGAGTTTTGGGGAGGCCATAGATATAAGGTAATTTGGGATTGATTGCTTTAAATTTTTCCAAAATTTATGTATTCTTACTTTTACTGATGTTTCTGAATTTTCTGAAAAAATCTAGTGGGCCATTATGGCTTGGGTTTTTTGTTAATTTCTCATAGGTGGTTGTATCATATAAAAGTTCACTGATCTTTTCTTGGTAGAAGTTCTTGTCTATTAACACAATTTTACCGTCTTTATCTGATCTAGTGATTATAACAGTTTGCGGAATGAGTTTATTGCTATCATAAATCTTTTAGGCAGGAAGTGTGTGTTGATGTGTCTGGTTAGGATGTTTGAAGGATTCCCTTAAGACATATTTCGTCTTTCTTGTAATTGTTGTTAGCAATGAATTTATCAAATGTTACTAGGAAGTCGAGTTTATGTTTTTTATCAGGTTTAAGGGCAAATGACAAACCTAAGTTTAAGACTATGGATTGGTTATTAGTTAGGGGCATGTGGATAGATTCACAACTTTGTTTTGTTGACCTAAACGGTTCCAAAAACTATCTTCAATTAATTCCTTAAGTTTACGAACAAGCCTATAGTAATGAATAACACTATTGTGAGCAGCTGTGTTGATACAAACAGAGGATAGGTATAGTCACTCATATAAGTTCATGGATGTCTCCAGGCATAAAGCTGAATTCCATCCAACCCTGTTCTGGACAATGGGTCTGCATAGTGATGTAAAAGAGGCACACACTGAAACTTTCTAAAGCACTGTTGAAATTTGGCCAGTTTCTCACCCCCAGACACCTGTCATCCAGAAAGGGGTGAAATGGAAATCCCTCTCAAACATCCGGACATCCATGAACTTATATGAGTGACTGTACTTACTATATATGTGGGCTGTGAAGTGACGAGAGACGGGAGTTGTGCTGAGCCTGACTGATGGCTTTTCTGTGCGTGTAGATATCGCTTCCCTCAGACATTCTTCTAAGAGATCTTTCTGGTTTTTCAGGCTTAAAATCTTTATCACGTCTTTCTCAAACCGACGGTAGTAATGGCTAATCTTCAAAAAACCTAGTTACAAAGTTTAATAAGAATAAGACAAAAATTGGGAGGAGGAGAAGACTGGTGATGATGGTAACTATAAAGGCAGTTTTGATACGAAAAAAATCAGTTGAAGTTCATTGTAAGGTGACAAATCGTTGTTTTCCGTAGTTAAAGAAATTTATATAAATTCAGCTGGTGCATAATATGTTTCGAAATACATTATTTTAACTACACGTGTTAATTGGGGTTCTAATTTATTTTTTTTTTAATTTATATATTTTTATTTAGTTTTATTTTTATTTTATTTTTATTTATTTTAATTTTAATTTAATATTTATTTTTTATTTTTTTGCTATGATGGGTTAAGTGGATAAAAAAGTAACTCTCAGAATTGTGCTCGTAATTTTATTCAGTGATGGCTGTTCATCTTCGATACAAGTGGTTTTTAACTTTTTTTTTCTCTCGTACGGTGATCACTCACCATACCCTAATATGTGACCTAAATATTTTTATATGCTACAGCTTTGACACGGAAAAGAACTAACCTCACAATTTGTCCTCATGTGCCTTACATACCGTTCAGACCCTAGGGAGATAATTGCTTAACAATGCAACTCTTTTGGTTTAAGATTATCCAACTATAACAGATTCACATCAACAGTGCATTTGATATCTAGTTCAGTCCCTTACGACGCTCCCGATTGGCTGTTGACAAGCCAATCACAGGACTGGAAACTCTGTCTCTCTCGAGAGTTCATATGGGAAGGATCTATGTTTCACTTCTCTTTAATTACGTCTTTCAACAAAAGCATCCCTCAGAAAGAGGTGGAATATTATCCTGCCTATGTGAACTCTCGAGAGAGACTGAGAGTTTCCAGTCCTGTGATTGGCTTATCAACAGCCAATCAGGAGCGTCGTAAGGGACTGGCCTAGACATCAAATGCACGGTTGATGTGAATCTACTATAGTAGGAGCGTTCTTCAACAGCATACTGTATTCCCTTGGTAATATGTAGAATGCCTTGCTTTCTACAGGAATGCGGGAACGATGATTTTGATCATGAGCTCGGTTCGGTATTTTAAAGGTAAATTAATACACGCTCATTTGCATTTGCCTTGAGCACAATTTGCCCAATATTCGTCAATGTGGTTGGATAGTAATACTTCTTTGTTTATTTTCTACAGCCGATGACATACGCAGGCAAAATTAGATACATACTGTTACGATTGTACATGAAGTCTCGGTACACCAATGCGAGATATTATAACGCCCATTTCAAATAATAAAGTAAATAATGATATAGTAAACTGGTCAACCAGAATTCTTGAGCTAAAAGTGGGATTATTTTCTTTCGCAAATGTAGTTATATGGATTAATTAAGTAATACAAAATGATACTAATATAGTTGATAGAGCCATTATGTCCAGAACTTTGAGGAATATCTAATTCTCTCAGAATAAGTAACCAAATATTAGACTTATTTCAGAACGGTAAAAGCATTTGGATTTCACATATTGGGTAGGAATGGCGTCAGCCTTTAATACAGTTTTCGGGAAGAGAGAGAGAGAGAGAGAGAGAGAGAGAGAGAGAGAGAGAGAGAGGAGAAACGTTAGTTAACACTGGTGCCATTCTCTCGAGCCTTCAAGTAACAGCCTCCACGGTTCCCACGACTCACAACAGGTCCATGAAAGCTCTTATTCACTTCGTAAATTCGAAAAGAAGTGATCGACATTCACACAAAAGTCCGCCAGCGCTCACAATGCGCGCCTTTCAACCTGACAGTTGTTGGCCAGTCGGCGCATGCGCGCGGCACACACCTGTCATTGATTACCCAAGCCTTGTTTAAAGATCATGGATTGACGTTACACAGTTTGTGAAAATTTCTCATTTTGAAGCTGCGGCTGTAGAGGTATCCCTCACGGGCGGTGATAGAGAGAGAACTTTCAGGTTAGAGGTTTGAAAACAAATCATAAGTGAACTTTTGTGAGATTAGGAAGTTAAAACAATTGATGCATAATACACGGCATACAGAATCTTCAAGTCTCCAATACTTCTTAGTCTTCGCATTACATAACAATTGGGATGACTATTTTTTTCAAGTGCATAGCAGATATAGATTTTATTTATTCACTCTGACGGAAAGCTTAACTTTATCAGTGCGCACACACACACACACACACACACACACACACACACAACACATATATATATAGTATATATATATATATATAATAGATATATAGATATATATATATACCTATATATATATATATACATATAGAGTGATGTGTATATATAGAGTATATACGTATATTGGATGTATATGTATTTGTGTGTATGTTCCAGCATAACTCTGAAACGAACTGAGTAACCAAACTTGGTATACAAAATGACTTACTATCTGGGAAAGAATGCTGTGGAGAGGGGGCTGACACGTTAAAATAACCAAAAGCGACAGGATATTAGTGCCTAATCCACAGTTTTTGGGGTCGCTGAGATAAATAGTGACACACCCGATGCCCATCTAGTCCAAGTTGAGCCCCATTTGGACAATGGGTAGTTTTGAGAAGAGGTGAAAATGAAATGTTTAAAAATGACAAATTTTAGTGTCTAATCCACAGTTTTCGAGGTCGCTGATATGAATGGTGAAACTACTGCTATCCTTCAAGTCCAAGTTCAGCCCTGATAGAGAGGGGGATGAGAACGGGGTGGGAAGGGCTGATGAAAAAATAACTAAAAACGACATATATTAGTGTCTAATCCGCAGTTTTTAAGGTCACCGGGATGAATAGAAACACTCCCGGTGCCCTTTAAGTCCAAGTTCAACCCCAACAGGAATGGGGTGACAAGTGGTAAAATATAAAATGTCAAAAATGCTGTGCAATGTAACTAAAGCAACTATCTTAACCGGTAAGGGAGAGAGTGTGTAAGAAAGAGAGAGAGAGTAGAGGGGGTGTTGGAAGGAGAGAGAGGGAAAGAGTTAGAGAGAAAGTGTTTATCGGTTATTCATTCAGTTTTTTCTGGGCAGCGCCAGGTTGGTAGTGAGATTCATTTTAATAACTTTCTTTGAAAATCACTCAGTGGTGTGGTCGGTATGGTGTTGGCGTACCACCTCTGTGGCCGCGAGTTCGATTCTAGGCCATTCCACTGAAGGGTTAGAGATGTGTATTTCTGGTGATAGAAGTTCAGTCTCGACGTGGTTCGGAAGTCACGTAAAGCCGTTGGTCCCGTTGCTGCATAACCACTGGTTGTGTGCAATGTAAAAACACCATACAAGTAAACAAACAAACTATTTGGCACCAGTATTAAGCATTGATCACTACCGAAAACATAGTAGCTCATCAGAATACGTATGGATAGAGAATTATTTATAACACATAAAACCCATGAACTACCTCTGGTAATACAAAGCTTCAAAGATCATTCAGGAAATGATGAGCAAACAGAAGGTAATGATTTCCAAAATGAGTAAATTATGTTAAGAAAAAGCATCATTACATCTGACATCAAGTTTAATTCCCGAAGGTGCACTGTAAGTTTTACTAGGCGATCTTTGCAGCGTCCCTGCGGCCCCTAGCTGCAACCCCTTTCATCCTTTTACTGTACCTCTGTTCATATTCTCTTCCATCTTTCTTTCCACCCTCGCTTATGAGTTATTTCATACTGCAATAGCGAGGTTCTCTTACTCTTGCACTTCGCAAACCTTTCTACTGTCGGTTTCCTTTTCAGCGCTGAATGACCTTATAGGTCCCAGCTCTGGCCTTTGGCCTAAATTTTACATTCCATTCCATTCCTTCAAGTTTAAGAAAATATTGATTCCAGAAAGAACCGTGTTTCTTAATCTTAATTTTTGTGCAGATAACATATACGTACTTGTACTTGCACAAATCAATCGAGTGATAAATGCAACACCGTAATGAATAGGAAATGCATCTTTTTGCTATTTTGTGTCGAGGAAATTCGGTCTCATTTCCCCTGACTTCATTTGAACTCTTCCAATATCCGGTGGCTCAGCCTTGCGTTTTTCTTCAAGACGCAATTCCTGTCTGACTGGTTGGTCTGTCTTTTTTCAGTCAAAGTGAATCGAATTGGAATTAGCTGAGAGAGAGAGAGAGAGAGAGAGAGAGAGAGAGAGAGAGAGAGAGAGAACTGCATTTAGATTGTGTCGTTAAAAGTATATTAAAAACATTGACCATATTACTTGTAATCCGTTCTACTGCTGCTGTATAATAAATATGCGAAGGAATTCAATGAAATCAATTTCCTAGTCAGATCTACTATAAAGCATTTGATTGTTGAGAGTTTAATCAATTCATTAATTAGTTTGTAATCACATTCTCATTCAACGTATATGGGGGAACAGCATGATACCGGGACGCTAGTTAGATTCATATCGAATCTCCTAATTAGAGATGTGCATATAAATAATTAGTAGAATACTCCCCCTGATATTTTGAGCGGGTTTTACCAGTCGCCCCCCTCCTCTCTCTCTCTCTCTCTCTCTCTCTCTCTCTCTCTCTCTCACAGTATTTATATAAGTTGAATGAACATGATTTTTTTCCACAATGGCATCGTTACACCTTTTCATTCAACACGTCTGACTGTGACTTTGAAAATGTCAATACCCGTCTGATTCCTCAATGCCCTGACTGTTCCTGCCCCCTGTAATATCAAGCTTTTTGATGTATCCCCTTCTACTTTCATTTTTACCCGTTATGTGTAATCTTCCATTTATTTCAGATGTGGACACTATCACATCCATAGGAATAAAGGCCACTTTTCCCTCCCCCTTTTCTTTGGTTCTCATACTTTATGAAATGCTTTCAGGCATAATTCCCAAATCTGGTTGTAGGATGATGATAGAGAGTAAAGTTGATATGTCTATTCAGTACATGGGTTCAGTGATATCGACTGCTGACATTTAGCGTCAGTTTAAAAAGAAACACGTGATAAACGATAAATTCCGCAGTAGAAAAGGTTCTCCCAGCTCAATCATCATCGGCTGAGATAGCAAACATGTAAATGAATTGTATTCCACATTGAGAGGTAATGTGCTCAAGCGAGGTTTAATTTCAGTACCCGCATAGCACAATGGAAGGAACATTTCAGAGTGAGTGCTCCATTAAATCTGATGACATGGGGCCATTCGCTTGTTTTTAAAACCAGAATCTCTCTCTGTCTCTCCTCAGATACGGTCGTTATTAGCACTAAAAACAAAGTCCTCTTTAGAGAGGGCAGCGTACTATATTAGATTTTATTGTCCCTGGGTAAACGGTATAATTTCGCGTAATTGTCCTGTGCTTTCATATTCATTTCGTCTTCGTGTTTACCTCCTGAACAAAGAAAATCACAGTAGTTACCCGGAAAGAAAAGATTTTATCTTGAAGAGAGAAAGCTGTAATAAGCGAGGGTACGTGGCAGTTGGAAATATGTTTACCCAAAGCAGTGCTGCATGAATTTCCGTTTAACCTGATATTTATTATGAAATAATACAGTGTTGAAATCATTCATGTGTGGAAAGTAATCCATTTGGCAATATGTCTTTTAAATGTTTAACGAGAGCAAGAGGCCTAACTAAAGACGTTGTATAATACTATTGTGTATCGGTAAATACGTTTCGTGTTATAACCTATATATTTGCAACAAGAAGTTTGAATTATACTTAAATCAAGAATAACATCCTTCTCTTATATAGATTAACTGACGAATAAGGAGAGAGAGTCAAATCAGGGACAAATAATGACAATATAGCTGTATAGTAAAAGCAACCAATGAAATTTTGAGGAAACAAAATTACACTGGAACCTTTACATACGATTGCCCTAATATACGAATGTTTTGAGATACAACAGAAAATTTGCGAAAATATATGCTTTGATATACAACGAAATATTCGAGATACGATTTTGCGATGAGTGATAGTTGTATAGGCGACCGATAGATGGCGTTCGGTCTGTTTGTTTGTTGGTGCTGCATCGTTAACACGTCGTTGTGTAGTTCGTTGTATTTGTGCCTATTTTTCGTGTAATTTTGTCTATTTTATTATTAACCATGGGTCCCAAAGCTAAAGACAAAGCAGGGGATAAGAAAAAACCCCAAAAAATTATCTCGATGGAAGCAAAACATGTACCCGAAAAATTGACGGAAGGGAGAGGATAAATTTCGTTGTCTCAGAGAGGAATACTGTCGAGTTACTTTACCAGGGAATACGTAGCGTTGTTCTGGAGAGTTTGGATCACAGATGGTCCTTTAATTGGGTGTGCGATGGACAGAAACAGTAGTAATTCCATTCTCGAGCGTGGACAAAAGAGGGTGCCTGAGTTAACGATGAAATTTTAGAAAGGAGGGAATGATTGGCAAAAATTGAACCAGTTAAGAAATGGAAAGACGGGAATTACTGATAAATAAGACTAAAATAGATGAGAGAACAAGAGTATGATTAACACACCAGAAATAGAAAGATTAATTAAAAGCTAAACAACAGTTTACGAAGTAAATTTTCCTGACTTTCATAGATATCTCATTGATACAATTCTTCAAAAATATTCACGCAGCAGAATACAATGTAAAGTCACTGACGCGTGGAGTTTTCACGCACCCATAGAGAGAACAGTTAATATTCTAATGCCATTTTCCGTTTACACAGCTCATGTAATGTCCTTCATAACATTTCATTCCCAAGGAAAACAATTTTACTCGGAAGGTTCAGTTAGAGTGAATTTAGATTAGTTGTATTTTCTTTCATTACTTGTGTGAAAGAGATTTTTTACTCGAATGTGGATTAGTGTTAAAAATTAAGGATTCATGTATTAAAAGAATACTGCACAAACAAGGGGTAAAAGTTGAAAGAGAGAGAGAGAGAGAGAGAGAGAGAGAGAGAGAGAGAGAGAGAGAGAGAGAGAGAGAGCTCTTGCCCTCACTTTACCAGTGAGTTTCCCCTTTAGATTTCTGGCAGAGCGTTGCCTCGGTGTAAATGGTGAATTTATGTACCTGTGAGTTAGTGAGCTGCAGTAGGTTTCAGGACATATAACGGCAAGAGATTAGTAACTTCTCCATATAGCAAGGTAGCAGGTTGAAATAGCCCCTTGCCTTATATATATATATATATATATATATATATATATATATATATATTATATATATAAACATAAATACATTACGTCATCCGTAGAAATTAATCTAATTCGCTCTACCTCGGAATTAATATATTTTCATATATGTTAAGACCGAAGGGGGAATTTTTTTGGTAAGAAATCCGTCGGCTCATGGATCCGAACTACGACCAAAACCAAGAATTATATATATATAATATATACATAGATATATATATATATATATATATATGTATATATATTGCATATACATATATGTCATTATATATGCATGCCAGCGCGTTTCCTTCAGAATATTACCGTTTCAGCATAGGTTTGATCTTTGATATCTCCTTTTAGTTGACATCGACAAGTTGCTGAAGGTGCCCTATCGCTTAATTTTAATAAATCGGTCAAATGCGACTTTGCCGATCAAATTTTTCATAGCTCATTTCAGCAAACTTTTATCTTTGGATTTCAGAAACATGACCCGGCCGTATTTCTTCATGCACTTGTTATTTATTTTTTTTTCTTTTTCTTTTTTATCAGGAAAGTGGCAAACTCTTTCAATACCTGTCTGTATGACATAAGTTCGTTCAACCCACGTTTCTTTCTCCGGATATCGAATTACAAACTTTGATGTCCGCAAGGAAGGAAAGAGAAACTTATTCCCATCTGGTATAGATTCGAATTCCATATGGTGGCGGCCATGTTTTGTGTAAGAACGAGGAATTAGGTTTGCAACTGCTTGAATATTTTTTGAGCAAACAAATGTTCTTGATCCAAGTTCTATGAGGAAATTGGGTCCATAACCTCATCTCGAAACGAGAGAGAGAGAGAGAGAGAGAGAATGTTAGTGTTGCACTGTGATGGTAATTGCTTCATAGCAAAGAAAGCTAAAGAAAAGGAAAACGCATTTTCGAGAAGTTCGGCAGCAAGGAGGCATTAGCGCATTGTGTTGGAGGTGCCTGTTCTCATGATGGTTCTAGAATCGGCAGGAGTGTTGTGGAACTCGTCAGGCGCCGACGTGACGTGAGAAACGCCGCGATTTCTGGATTGCAAATACCTCCGTTCTAGATTCTTCGGAGGAATGTTCCTGTATAATCTCGGGAGTCTGTGACTCGCCGTAGGCCCCGCCCCCAGGATGCCGTATAAATATGACGGACGAAGTAGGAGAGAGAGAGATCATCATTTAGTCACAGAGATATATCCTCAGTAAGAGCCACAGATCAGATTATCAGTGAGAGATCAGCAGCAGCAGAGATCATCCGAGAGAGAGAGAAAAAGGGACCGCCGAAGGATCAGAAGAAAAGTTGCTCGAGAGTTGGTTGAATTTTGGTCAAGCCATCTTCAGGAGTGGACGACCGAGTTATTTCGACGTTGGGGGAGACTTCAGAGAAGAGACGTTCTGCTAGAGGTTTTGGGAAGTTCCTGCCCCTCATGTATCAAGAGTAGACATTATTTTCTGCAATACGGAGTCAAGAAGACGTCGGCAATGGCAGTTCTCCTTTTGTGAAGCCATCGTTTCGAGTTGCCAAACCGGCCGGCAAGTACTTCCATTCCCTTACTGTTCCCCCAGTGCATGCAGTGTAAGATTCTATTTTTTTTTTATGTAAATAGGAGATACCATTCTGCATTTACCTTTGCTAGTAAGCTTGTAAATAAACCTTCGTTGTGTTAGTGTTTCTTTCTATATTCGTATCCCCAGTTTCAACTGTTGGTGTCAAATTTTTTTGTTTTTGTTTATTTCATATCGAACCTGAAGCAGACCTCTCTCAGAGGCCGTAACATGCACAAAAGTACAATCATCTTTATTTTTGTAAGTTTGGGTCTCCGTTTTCACGAAGACTGTAATTTTACCCCTTCCCCTCTCTCTCTCTCTCTCTCTCTCTCTCTCTCTCTCTCGCTTGCTTCATCATCACATTTATTGTATTTTTTTTTTTAAAGTACAGTATTTCTTAGTGATTTACAAGTATAATGATTTGCCCATCTGTAAAAAGAGCATCCATATTCATAAGTTAAAGGTGACACTCCTTTTCCGCTCAGGTGTAACAGGGAATAAAGACATTACTGGGAATAAAAGTGCAAGAATAGCAAACTAGTGATAAATAAGGAATAAATATGAAAATAGTCATTGTTTCAATACGCTTCATTTCCTTATAGGTGACGTATTTCAAACGCCAAAGGAACAAATCTTACCGCTTTCATTTATTCCTCTTCAAAATTAGGTCAATTTCTCGTAAAGAATCGTTTTCCCAGTTCATGTTTTTCCTCGAGATCTGAAAATCAATGCATCAGCCGTAAACAGGGTACTTGAACGAGAGTTAGAAGTGGGTAGATGGCAATGTGACATCTGAAAAACTACGCCACCATTAAAAGTAATCACTTCTCGGCCGAATAAGGAGTGTCATAGGTTCCATTTACTGCATTTATCACCTGAGGGATGAAGACGGAGGATTCGTGGTTACTCATGCCGATTAGAAAATGGGAAGGAAACAAAATGATTCCGAGATTAATGGCTTTTCATTTCGTGATAAGGAAAATACCGAGATTCTCTGTCCAGCTTCCCACGATGGAGAACTCGGCTACAAAATTATTGATCTGGAAAAACTTGTGTTTAAGGCTCCTCTCAGAGATGCTGAGAACTTTTAATCAATTTACTTGTGAATGAATAAAAACGAACTCTGAACTCTTTGAAATATTTAGCTGTTAATCAAACAAGATTTCTCTAACAATCTTTCTACAGGAATTTCTCTTCAGAGTATCCAGAATTGCTCCGGGTGTAAAGTTGCATATACATAGAAAAGTTCAATATTATTTGTTATGTGATTACTGGACAGTTTACTCGAACAAATTCTAATCGACCTGTAAAAAAGTAAAAGAGGAGAAGATAACCGTATGCATGATTGCTAAACATTAGATTGTTTCTGATTCTTAATGCGGTGGGAGATATGTTATAAGTTTTAGAAAATAGGTTAAAATTGTATTATTGTGAAATATAAAGATGCTGAGCCAAGGAAATAAGCAGTGCGCGTTAAAAGCATGTGTGCTCGACAGCAGAAGGCGATAAGATTAAAATGAATAAAGAAAAAGTATTTCATAAACGCTTAGAGCGCGCGTGCAAACACAAAACAAATAGTGTTTTCTTGACGTAAATATGTGAAAATAAATAAGACTCCTGGTGGTTCATTCTGAAAAAGATAATACGCGAAGTGAGAGAGAGAGAGAGAGAGAGAGAGAGAGAGAGAGAGAGAGAGAGAGAGAGGATGAAATGTTGTTAAACAGTATAGAGGGAAAATAGGAACCAAACACTTTAGGTAAACAGCGAAATCATTCCACTCTTTTGGGTAATAATGGATCATATTACTAGCGACGCTATGAAGGTTGGAAATACTATACGACCAGACGATTATGTAGAAAATATTTCATCAGCGTAAAATTATTCTTTTTAAATGAGTTGAAATAGAAAAACGCCGAACGATAGAGAGAGAGAGAGAGAGAGAGAGAGAGAGAGAGAGAGAGAGAGAGAGAGAGAGAGAGAGAGAGAGAGAGAGAGAGCTGAAACAGAAAAAAATATACACGGCATAGTACGCTCAAAGAAAGTGTCATCCACAGATATTTTTCTTGAAGTATATATAGAACCTTTTTACCTGGGAGAGTGTCTTAAGATATATTGCGCGCTGGAAACGCCCCCTCTCCTCTCATGTTTTCCTCACAAAATTCCTGCTTACTTTTACTGTGATTTATTGGTGATGGTCAGATATTTCTTAAGAGTTGAGTTACCCTCTTCTACTCGTATGTATTAGGGAAGATGGGAGAGAGATAGAGAGAGAGAATGTTCACATAAGCTGTGGACATTTTGAAAGAGTTCCCGGAAACAGCTTAAGATATCTTTGTCCTCTTATTCAGTATTAAATACTACTTTACTTGACACTTATAAGCTGCCCTCATCATGAAGTGGTTCCACAGCAGCCTTCCTTTATGCCTAATCCTTTTATTTACCTTTCATTTTTTATTTTCTTCGTCTCTTTTCCTAATGAATGAATATGATCGATGATAAAGGCAGTAGGATGAGAGTTCGTTCGTCTGTGGTAGACATTTTTTTGGGGTGTTTTGACAAAGGATTTATTTTCCGCTCTTTCCCTTCCCAAGCACAGTTCAGATGCTCATTTCTTAGTGGTGAAGATTAAGAAAATTCTGATCAAGTGTAAGTCTAGATTAGAGTGGGGTAGGGTAGGTGTTGAGCGTAACTTCATTGGTGGCAATAAGGTTTCGTACACTTCTGCGGGTGCTCTTAGTTTTCCAACGACTTTCAACGCCTGATTAGCTTGGTCGGTTTGGTCTTGGGCTGCTACCTCGGGGGCCGGGAGTTCGATTCTCGGTCATTCCACTGAGGTGTGAGAGATGTGTATTTCTGGTGATAGAAGTTCACTCTCGACGTGGTTCGGAAGTCACGTCAAGCCGTTGGTCCCGTTGCTGAATAACCACCGGTTCCATGCAACGTAAAGTTAAGTATATCTTAGTTTAACCAGACCACTGAGCTGATTAACAGCTCTCCTGAGCTGGCCCGAAGGATTGAATATTTTTACGTGGCTAGGAACCAATTGGTCACCTAGCAACGGGACCTACAGCTTATTGTGGGATCCGAACCACACTATATCGAGAAATGAATTTCTATCACCAGAAATAAATTCCTCTGATTCCGCGTTGACCGAGCCGAGAACCGAACTTCGGCCCACCGGATTGGCAGCCGAGCGCGAAAACCACTCGTCCAACGAGGGACTTCAAGGAACGTAAAAACGCCATACAAACAGACAGACAAATCCAACGACTCTCAAGGGATTTCACCTGCAGTGTCATAAAAATGTTCAATGTATTTCTTGTGTATCACCTTATAGAGTGACCCAAAGATTTTTAGTGACTGCTTTCAGCAACAATGCTGAATTCATTGCATGAGTTCTCCTCCCAGACTCCCTTGTCACATCTGTTAGATCACTTCCTTCTATTGGCAGTTTTCGTTGCTTCCATTACCAAGTCTTGGAATTATCCTCTTGTTTCTGATTTTCTCCTTTCCTCCTTCAAGGTGAAACCTTCCATTTCCTTTGTGATGATAATCAAGAAAACTAGAGAGACTCTCTTTCGTAACATTTGCTCCTCTTGTGTCTTCCTTTACGCTTGTTCTGTTGCATTGGTCGTCGTCCAGAAGACGACGTTTTAGGTTGCTCTTAAAAGAAAATGGCTGTAGTTTTTACAGGGCCACTCTAAAGTCTCTCTATTTTTGTCTTCTGTGAGATGTATAAGCTCTGGTGGTTTGTAAAAATTCCAATTGTTTTGAAGATATTTTGAACTGGGTTGCTCAAACGGAAATGCAACCGTTATTTGTACTGTAAATTCCGAATTATTATTTTCTTTATTATTGCAAGGAAAAAAAGCTGTACTCGTGAACTAGTCCTGTGGACATGAATAAGTTCGAGAAACGTGCAATGTGCATGAAAAGATAAAATAAACGTAAATGTTTTGTGATGAATTAAGATTCTCATCCCTTTTAAATTAGGCATAGAATATGGGAGATCTCTTACATTCTAACAAGATGAAGTGTAGTTAACAATCGCTTTATAATGCGCTTAGACCCAAACATGTGGGGAAAAAAAATTTTCTAACTTTAATGGACTTGGAACCCCCACCCTTCCCCATCCCTCATGTCACACGAACTTTGGAAAGAGGAAATGAGTCTTTGGGGACACATCGAACGGTATTCTAAGTTTTCGTAAGATCCAAAAGGCAGGGAAAGAACTTCTGGAAGCCCACTTTGACGCTGATGGCTTCAGTCGAGTGTGTTTCGACCCTGTGTTTGTGGAGACCAGTTCCTGGTGGAGATGTGACCTCGGATGTTTGACCCACAATATCCCCCCCCCCCCCCCCCCCCCCCCCCCACCCCCCTTTGAACCATTATCTTTGTTGCTTTTCGATGTTTTAAGTTTCCCCAAGTATACCAACAGGATGATTCACTAATAGTTCCGTAGAGAGGTTAGCGTTGTTACAATATACCTCACGCAAAGCACTGTAGACTGTACTTAAGGTTCTTCGCAGCGTCCCTTCGGCCCCATAGCTGCGACCTCTTTTCATTCCTTTAACTATACCTCCATCCATATTCTCTTTCTTCCATCTTACTGTTTCAACATTATTTTCAGCGCTGAATGATCTCATTCGTCCCAGTGAATTCCTGTCATGTATATATGATACGATTCGTAAGGTCAAAAATAGATTATGTTCATGAAGAAAAATAAAGACCTGATTTACAATTATTTTCTCCATTCGGGTCTTATAAAACCTTTGAGGTAAATATACAAAACCTGTAAAATTACCTTGTTGGTAGGTAATGGAGTGTACTTCAGCAATGAGAAGTAAAGTGTCACAGTAAGCATTTGAGATTTATGAGACAGGTCGCGGGGAACATCAATGAACGTTCCACATTTTATTCTGAAAAAAAATCTATTTCAAAATCTTGGGAAAGAAGATTAAGAATGTTTAGAATACTGTGGATGTAACGGAAATAGAAAAAAACTATAAGTTACATATGAAATACTCTAAATATAATATGAATAAAAATTTTACATGTTATATCAATTTTATTTTGATATATGCAGAGTGTAACACGAGTTTATGCAAATATTTGGGAAAATGAAAGATGTCATTCTGAGTAGAAATTGTTCAATAAACATATACATTCTTGGGCTTCGTTTATTGGTTAGGTGGATTTTTAGAATAACCGTTATCATTTAATGGCCAAGTAAGATGGCACACACGGGGTGTCGGAGTACGAACGGCTATGGGGTGAAGGAGCTGATCAATTCACTTATTACTCTTAAAACACACTTCATCACCCTCCTCCCCTCCCCCCCCCCCCCCCCCCCTCCCCCCCAACAACCCACCTCCCCCCAATTATCCCTGACTACTCAGACATAGCATACGCCATGATGGCTGAGAGCTGTGGTCAAGAAAACCGGTTATTTTTTAAAAATTCGCCTCGCCAATAAACGAGGCCTTAAAATGCTATGTTTATAGAATATTTTCTGCTTAGAATGACCTTTCCTTTTTTCATTTCCTGGAATATTTTTTTTGCATAAACTCGTGTTACACCCTGTATATATATATATATATATATATATAGATATATATATATATATATAATATATAGGTATGTGTGTGTGTGTGTGTGTGTGTGTGTGTGTATTTATTTATGGGTTAAAACAGGTAAAGGGAATAATCTTGTGACTCACTGTATGAAATGTTGGAAAAGACCTCAAACCCAGAATTCAAAGCACACTGACTGAAATCCCATGAAAACGTCTAGGAAAGAAATCGTGGGCTTAAGATGAAAAATTCGGCCATAAAACCAAAGCACTGGTCGTAATATAACCGTTACCAAACCAGCGAAGCCCTTTTTCCCGAAATAGACCGTCGTTTTCATACAACATCCGAAGGAAGCAAAGAAAATTATACTCATTCATCGGCTCAAAATACTGTAATGTTTCGCTGTCTCGTGTCTTTCTTTATAATACATAACGGGCTCCTTATAGGGGAGATCTTGGAACCATTCAAGTTTTATATATTCAGGATTTTGTACCTTATTATCTTCCGTGTAATGTTAATTTCTTCATTTTGTTCTTACATAGTAGCTTCTTCCCCCACAAATTTAATAGGAAGAAAAAAGAACCTCTCTCTCTCTCTCTCTCTCTCTCTCTCTCTCTCTCTCTCTCTCTCTCTCTCTCTCTCAAATGCGTAATTTTGCTGTTAAATATTCATTTTTCTTCATAACTTGCAGAGGAAAAAAGATGTAATACCTCTCTCTCTCTCTCTCTCTCTCTCTCTCTCTCTCTCTCTCTCTCTCTCTCTTAAATGTTAAATGTATAATTTTGCTGTTACATTATAGTAATTTCTCCCTTCACAGCTTTAAGAGTTAAAAAAGGAAACAACCCCTCTCTCTCTCTCTCTCTCTCTCTCTCTCTCTCTCTCTCTCTCTCTCTGTTCTTCTATCAGGAAGTGAGAGCTCTGGGATCGTTTATTATCCCTTTTTATTGCTGTGGATTATGACCTCAGTATGGCTTACGTCCAGAGATTTGTCTCATGACAAGAGGCTTCAACGCTGACTCACATCTCTCTCTCTCTCTCTCTCTCTCTCTCTCTCTCTCTCTCTCTCTCTCTCAATTTGCAAGAGTTTATTCCATAACTGAGATCGGATTTAAGTTCAAATAATGTATTGCAGGAGATATTAAATGAAGTAATTGTAGTATACACGCAAGAAGGTTTAATTAATTACCAGCTGGCAACACGAATATTTGACTAAAGTTCCCTTGGCATTTTGAGTGCTTACTGTGTTAAAATGTCATATCCCATTTTTTAAAACCAGCCAATTGTCAGTTTTCATCCGTTTTCCCTTTTTTTTCATTCATTTTTGCCATTGCTGGTCAGCAAAATCATGTTTTGTTTTAGCTGTTTAGGAGAAAAGACATTTCAATGTTTTCCTGATTTTATTTCTGTGTCAAGAAATGTAAAACATGACATCTGACTGCTACTTAGTAGTAGTTATCATACAAAAACCTGTACTTTTTCAAAGACTCCAAAAAATACTAAGTGTATAATTGACAGTAGATGCAATTTTTCAAAGGAGTTTTAAAGATGGACCGAAACATTTGTAAAGTGAGGAGGGATGAATTCTCTCTCTTTCTCTCTCTCTCTCTCTCTCTCTCTCTCTCTCTCTCTCTCATCTTTTATTAGGAAGCGGGAGCCCTGGGATCTTTTATTATCCCTTTTTATTGCTGTGGATTATGACCTCAGCATCGCTGACGTCAGGAGATTTGTCTCATGACAAGAGGCATCAACGCTGACTCAGATCTCTCTCTCTCTCTCTCTCTCTCTCTCTCTCTCTCTCTCTCTCTCTCTCTCTCTCTCTCTCTCTCCGAGTTCCAAATAACGCCACCTATTTGTTAAAAAAATGCCGAAAAGTTTTCCAAGAATTTGGATCAAAATATTGCTCATACTAGATACACAAACGTCGACATATAGCTACTACCATCAGTCAGTCTACAAGTTTTAAGAATTTGTAGGATTATCAGGTTAATTATTATTTTGCAAGGAATAAGCCAGAAAAATAATAAATTCCTAAGTGTCCCTTTTGCGAACCGATACCTGCATTTACGAACATTCCTTAGGTATAAAACTGTCGTCTCTTCGCACATTAATAATAATGGGAAACACTCTCTATCGGAAGAGTATATATAATGTTCTAAGAGGTCCACAATAATAAAAAATGTTGCGAGTTCGTGTATGATTTTAAAAAACCCTTTATATTTTACAGGGTTTTTAAATTATAATTTAAATTGATTATACAAGAACTCGCAACATTTTTTTTTATTATTGTGGACCTCTTAGAATATTATATATACTCTCGCGATAGTTTTTCCCAATTATTGTTATTATTATTATTAGAGCACGAAAATAATAATAATAATAATAATAATAATAATAATAATAATAATAATAATAATAATAATAATAATAATAATAATAGAAAAATGCGCCTTAGTCAACATACAAAAAGGCAAAGTAACGAGAACTGAAGGGATAAAACTACCAGATGGGAGCAACATCAAACACATAGATGAGACTGGATACAAATACCTGGGAATAATGGAAGGAGGGGATATAAAACACCAAGAGATGAAGGACACGATCAGGAGAGAATTTATGCTGAGACTCAAGGCGATACTCAAGTCAAAACTCAACGCCGGAAATATGATAAAAGCCATAAACACATGGGCAGTGCCAGTAATCAGATACAGCGCAGGAATAGTGGAATGGACGAAGGCAGAACTCCGCAACATAGATCAGAAAACCAGGAAACATATGACAATACACAAAGCGCTATACCCAAGAGCAAATACGGACAGACTATACATAACACGAAAGGAAGGAGGGAGAGGACTACTAAGCATAGAGGACTGCGTCAACATCGAGAACAGAGCACTGGGGCAATATCTGAAAACCGGTGAAGACGAGTGGCTAAAGAGTGCATTGGAAGAACGACTAATAAAAGTAGACGAAGACCCAGAAATATACAGAGACAGGAGAATGACAAACAGAACAGAGGACTGGTACAACAAATCAAATCAATGCACGGACAATACATGAGACAGACTAAAGAACTAGCCAGCGATGACACCTGGCAATGGCTACAGAGGGGAGAGCTAAAGAAGGAAACTGAAGGAATGATAACAGCAGCACAAGATCAGGCCCTAAGAACCAGATATGTTCAAAGAACGATAGACGGAAATAACATCTCTCCCATATGTAGGAAGTACAATACGAAAAATGAAACCATAAACCACATAGCAAGCGAATGTCCGGAACTTGCACAGAACCAATTCAAAAAGAGGCATGATTCAGTGGCAAAAGCCCTCCATTGGAGCCTGTGCAAGAAATATCAGCTACCTTGCAGTAATAAGTGGTACGAGCACCAACCTGAGCGAGTGATAGAAAACGATCAGGCAAAGATCCTCTGGGACTATGGCATCAGAACAGATAGGGTGATACGTGCAAATAGACCAGACGTGACGTTGATTGACAAAGTCAAGAAGAAAGTATCACTCATTGATGTCGCAATACCATGGGACGCCAGAGTTGAAGAGAAAGAGGGGGAAAAAATGTTTAAGTATCAAGATCTGAAAATCGAAATAAGAAGGATATGGGATATGCCAGTGGAAATTGTGCCCATAATCATAGGAACACTAGGCACGATCCTTAATAAGGAATCTAGAAAAACTAGAGGCTGAAGTAGCTCCAGGACTCATGCAGAAGAGTGTGATCCTAGAAACGGCGCACATAGTAAGAAAAGTGATGGACTCCTAAGGAGGCAGGATGCAACCCGGAACCCCACACTATAAATACCACCCAGTCGAATTGGAGGAATGTGATAGAGCAAAAAAAAAATAATAATAATAATAATAAATATTATTGGATATCTCGGCCATTTTACCAATATAGCTCAGTCGATGGTTAGAGCCATGGTGAAATTTTGGGCGGTCCAGAGGACGTTGCAACGTAAAAACACCAAACAAACCAACAAACGAACAAACAAACAAGCTATATTTTTTAGTAATAAACTGGATACTGGTAAGTACATATAATTTTGAATTTACACATAAAATGCAGTAAGATGAAATCCAGATAAATAAATGACCTCTCACTTTATTGTATTATTCATATTTATCAATTTATTGATTATCTTCCTTCTCTCATTGTTGTGTAAGAAATATATTTCAGTCCAAAATGATCACCTATGTTTTATTTATCGTCATTCAAAATAGGAATGGGCCGCGATGTTCTATTTCACTGCTCAACAAATGGTCCATGACCTAAAACGAGCCAAGAATGATTGGCTTAGACCTTCATAGATGACAACGAGAAAAACAAGAAAACAAATGAATATCGTTGAAGCAAGCTTACTTACGGCACCTATAAAAATGTAAATGATATTCATAAAAAAAATATGTATTTGTTATAAGAGTCTTAGAATCTTACACATTTCTCGTCCAACATACGGTGAATATCGAAGCCTTTATGTTGACGTAGAAACTTTAATGGAATAATATTTGAATGTGTCCGATTCCCTTACTAGGTCCTATTGAAAAAGTGTTTTAGTTATAGAGATGTTTTTCGGTGGAAAAAGAATGATTCCGGAAAGCAGTTACCTGTCGAGATGAACCGCGTTTTGCTTTGTAGCTAAAAAGCTGGGTATCAATTGATATTTGTTTATTCACGTGAGTAGTAAATAAAAGTAAGATGATAAACCGAATATTGAAATTCGTTTGCTTAAACAGAGAAGGCAGGGCAGATATTTTGTCTAAATGTGATTATCTCTTCGCTCAGATATCAATGAAGTAGAAGCTTCATTTTTTTTTAAATCGGCAATATAGTAACACTGTATTTTATGTTTTTATCTATTAATGTATTCAATTTATTGATTTTTTTTCTCTTTTCTAATGATTAACCTCCCCTTCTTTCTCTATTTCCTGTTACCTTCTAATGTTTCTACCAAATGAACACCATATCAAGTCTAGTTGGCCCGTGTGGGCTTTTTCCACATGAATAGGGTTCACTCTTCCGAATAATAATAATACAATTTCTTTTTACGTGACTATTTGCCACGGGTGGGTTCTAATGACACAGTTTCCTGTTTAGAAAATTGATAGTATTTTTCCCTTTGTAATGGTGCCTGTAAGCCGATTAAAATTCATGAGTATAATGACAAGGTCTGAGTATACCTGAATATTCATAACCCATGACACCAAGTCATCGTCGGCCAAAGTCACGATACTTTTAGGCCAAGCTGTAACTTTTGGAAGTTGTATATCATGTGTGTGAAGGCGGGGATCGTAATACGAGGCTCATATGCAGTTTTGATGATCAAAGCATCTTCGTCATTTGATGTTATCAGCATTTTTCCTTTCTCGTCAGTAGTAATCTTCCTATGACTTTCAAGGCTAGGAAAAAGTAGTACAGTTTTTCTCAAGGTAGATTTTAAACTGGAGATCATTTGTGAAAATGGGGATGGAACTCCAACCATACAGAGATTCTTGCCAATGAGGTAAGTGCCTACTGTATATATATATATATATATATATATATTATATATATATATATATATATATATATATATATATATATATATATATATATAAGTTTTAGCAGTTTTAATTACTACATATCACCGATATTAAAAGTCCTGATCGCAGGCAAACACACACCCACACACGCACCACACACATGCAAGCGTATATACAAAATGTATGTATATATATATATATATATATATATATATATATATATATATATATATAATATATATATATATAATATATTTAAATTGCGTGCATGCGTGTGGTGTGTGTATGTGGGTGTGTGTTTGCCTGTGTTCGGAATTTTTAAATATCGGTGATATCTAATAAATAAAACTGCTAAATCTTATATTTTCCCCAGATTTTTATTCTGTACGTCCTTTATTGTCCTGGAAGTACTAAATGTTTTCTACTGTATCTGTCAGGTCCTCCTGTCAGCAGAATATCGTTTAATTCACCCGATGTCTTAACTGAATTGTGGAGATTTGTTCTGCTTCTGTAGCCCTGTGATTTCTAGAAATTTCGATAGCTTTGTTTTCAATATAAGTCGGAGTTAGCAAATGGCTTCATACTTGCCATCTCTTCAGTCTCCCGATTGGCAAAATTCTTTAACTTAGCAAATTTAAATTTTTTTTTTTACTGTAGACAGAGAGAGAGAGAGAGAGAGAGAGAGAGAGAGAGAGAGAGAGAGAGATTGTTGTGTGTGTGTGTGTGTATATGTATGTGTATTTGAAGACATATAAGGATTGTCAAAGTCGAACACAGCTGTTAAAGTACACCTTACGAGAAGTTTTTATATTATTATTATTATTATTATTATTATTATTATTACTTATTATTATTATTATTATTATAATTATTATTATTATTATTATTATTCGACTGGGTGGCATTTATAGTGTGGGGTTCCAGGGTTGGCCATCCTGCCTTCCTTAGGAGTACCATCACTCCTTATTTACTATGTGCGCCGCTTTCTAGGATCACACTCTTCTGCATGAGTCCTGGAGCTACTTCAGCCTCTAGTTTCTCCAGATTCTTTTTCAGGGATCTTGGGATCGTGCCTAGTGTTCCTATGATTTTGGGCACAATTTCCACTGGCATATCCTATATCCTTCTTATTTCTATTTTCAGGTCTTGATACTTATCCATTTTTTCCTTTTCTTTCTCTTCAACTCTGGTGTCCTATGGTATTGCGACATCAATGAGTGATACTTTCTTCTTGACTTTGTTCAATCAACGTCACGTCTGGTCTGTTTGCAACTATCACGTATCTGTTCTGATACCACAGTCCCAGAGGATCTTTGCTGATCGTTTTCTACCACTCCTTCAGGTTGGTGCTCGTACCACTTATTACTGCAAGGTAGCTGGTGTTTCTTGCACAGGCTCCAGCGGAGGGCTTTGCCACTGAATCATGCCTCTTTTTGTATTGGTTCTGTGCAAGTGCCGGACATTCGCTTGCTATGTGGTTTATGGTTTCATTTTTCGTATTGCACTTCCTACATATGGGAGAGATGTTATTTCCATCTATCGTTCTTTGGATATATCTGGTTCTTAGGACCTGATCTTGTGCCGCTGTTATCATTCCTTCAGTTTCCTTCTTGAGCTCTCCCCTCTGTAACCATTGCCATGTGTCATCGCTGGCAAGTTCTTTAGTCTGTCTCATGTATTGCCCGTGCATTGGTTTGTTGTGCCATTCCTCTGTTCTGTTTGTCATTCTCCTGTCTCTGTATATTTCTGGGTCTTCGTCTTTTATCAGCCTTCTTACCCATGCACTCTTGAGCCACTCGTCTTCACTGGTTTTCAGATATTGCCCCAGTGCTCTGTTCTCGATGTTGACGCAGTCCTCTATGCTTAGTAGTCCTCTCCCTCCTTCCTTTTCTGTTATGTATAGCCTGTCCGTATTTGCTCTTGGGTGTGGTGCTTTGTGTATTGTCATATGTTTCCTAGTTTTCTGGTCTATGTTGCGGAGATCTGCCTTCGTCCATTCCACTACTCCTGCACTGTATCTGATTATTGGCACTGCCCATGTGTTTATGGCTTTTATCATATTTCCGGCGTTGAGTTTTGACTTGAGTATCGCCTTGAGTCTCAGCATATATTCTTTCCTGATCGTGTCCTTCATCTCTTGGTGTTTTCTATCCCCTCCTTCCATTATTCCCCAGGTATTTGTATCCTGTCTCATCTAGTGTTTGATGTTGCTCCCATCTGTAGCTTTATCCCTTCAGTTCTGTTACTTCGCCCTTTTGTATGTTGACTAAGGCGCATTTTTCTATTCCAAACTCCATCCTGATGTCCCCAGATACAATCCTTACAGTCTGGATTAGGGTATCTATTTCCTTGATGCTCTTACCATACAGCTTAATGTTGTCCATGAACATCAGATGGTTAATTCTGTTGCCTCTTTTCTTGAGTTGGTACCAAGCATCCATCTTCTGCAGTACTTTTGTCATGGGAATCATGGCTACTACGAAGAGTAGTGGGGACAGTTAGTCGCCCTGGAAGATCCCTCTCCTGATATTAACCTCTGCTAGTCTTATTCCAGAGCTTGTAAGTATTGTATTCCAGATGCGCATTGTATTTTTGAGGAAGCTGATGGTGTTTTCCTCAGCCCCATATATTTTCAGGCATTCTATTAGCCATGTGTGTGGTATCATGTCAAAGGCTTTCTTATAGTCTATCCATGCCATGCTTAGGTTGGTTTTCCTTCTCCTACTGTTCTTCATTACCATTTTGTCTATCAGGAGCTCCAAGAACCTGACCATCTTCCCCTTCAATTGGGCTGAATGCCTGGCTGCCGGACGAAGCTCCTCTGTTGCCAGAGGTTCCATTTACGTCGTAGTCGTTTAATTCTTCATTTCTTTCCATCATTGCTGAGTTTTGCTATTTAACCCATAACTGGAACCTACCCCATCAGGAATAGGTACTCATTTACAGCTGAGTAGACTGAGGAAATTATGATAAAGATTCTCTCCCATGGAATCAACGCCGAGGAGAGCGGTCACCCATCCAACGACTGACCAGCCCCAAAGTTGCTTAACCAGTCAATTGACGACCTAACCCACTCTGCCACGGTGCCACATATTTTTTTTTTTTCTCTATCACAGTCTTCCAATTCGACTGGGTGGTATTTATAGTGTGGGGTTCCGGGTTGCATCCTACCTCCTAGGAGTCCATCACTTTTCTTACTATGTGCACCGTTTCTAGGATCACACTCTTCTGCCTGACTCCTGGAGCTACTTCAGCCTCTAGTTTTTCTAGATTCCTTTTCAGGGATCTTGGGATTGTGCCTAGTGCTCCTATGATTATGGGTACGATTTCCACTGGCATATCCCATATCCTTCTTATTTCTATTTTCAGATCTTGATACTTATCCATTTTTTCTCTCTCTTTCTCTTCAACTCTGGTGTCCCATGGTATTGCGACATCAATGAGTGACACTTTCTTCTTGATTATGTCAATCAACGTCATGTCTGGTCCATTTGCGCGTATCACCCTATCCGTTCTGATACCATAGTCCCAGAGGATCTTTGCTTGGTGTTCGTACAACTTATTACTGCAAGGTAGCTGAAGTTTCTTGCACAGGCTCCAGTGGAGGGCTTTTGCCACTGAATCATGCCTCTTTTTGTACTGGTTCTGTGCAAGTGCCGGACATTCGCTTGCTATGTGGTTTATGGTTTCATTTTTCGTATTGCACTTCCTACATATGGGAGAGATGTTATTTCCATCTATCGTTCATTGAACATATCTGGTTCTTAGGGCCTGATCTTGTGCCGCTGTTATCATTCCTTCAGTTTCCTTCTTTAGCTCTCCCCTCTGTAACCATTGCCACGTGTCATCGCTAGCTAGTTCTTTAGTCTGTCTCATGTATTGTCCGTGCATTGGTTTGTTGTGCCATTCCTCTGTTCTGTTTGTCATTCTCCTGTCTCTGTATATTTCTGGGTCGTCGTCTACTTTGTAGTCCTTTCTTCCCATGCACTCTTTAGCCACTCGTCTTCACTGGTTTTCAGATATTGCCCCAGTGCTCTGTTCTCGATATTGACGCAGTCCTCTATGCTTAGTAGTACTCTCCCTCCTTCCTTTTCTGTTATGTATAGTCTGTCCATATTTGCTCTTGGGTGTAGTGCTTTGTGTATTGTCATATGTTTCCTGGTTTTCTGATCTATGCTGCGGAGTTCTGCCTTCGTCCATTCCACTATTCCTGCGCTGTATCTGATTACTGGCACTGCCCATGTGTTTATGGCTTTTTTCATCATATTTCCCGGCGTTGAGTTTTGACTTGAGTATCGCCTTGAGTCTCTACATATATTCTTATTCCTGATCGTGTCCTTCATCTCTTGGTGTTTTATATCCCCTCCATCCATTATTCCCAGGTATTTGTATCATGTCTCATCTATGTGTTTGATGTTGCTCCCATCTGGTAGCTTTATCCCTTCAGTTCTTGTTACTTTGCCCTCTTGTATGTTGACTAAGGCGCATTTTTCTATTCCAAACTCCATCCTGATATACCCAGATACAATCCTTACAGTCTGGATTAGGGTATCTATTTCCTTGATGCTCTTACCATACAGCTTGATGTCGTCCATGAACATCAGATGGTTAATTCTGTTGCCTCTTTTCTTGAGTTGGTACCCGGCATCCATCTTCTGTAGTACTTTTATCATGGGAATCATGGCTACTACGAAGAGTAGTGGGGACAGTGAGTCTCCCTGGAAGATCCCTCTTCTGATATTTACCTCTGGTAGTCTTATTCCAGAACTTGTAAGTATTGTATTCCAGTTGCGCATTGTATTTTTGAGGAAGCTGATGGTGTTTTCCTCTGCTCCATATATTTTCAGGCATTCTATTAGCCATGTGTGTGGTATCATGTCGAAGGCTTTCTTATAGTCTATCCATGCCATGCTTAGGTTGGTTTTCCTTCTCCTACTGTTCTTCATTACCATTTTGTCTATCAGGAGCTGGTCTTTTGTGCCCATGCACTTCCTTCTGCAGCCTTTCTGTTGGTGGGGGATGGTGTTTGTCTCCTCTAGGTAGTTATATAGCCTTTCACTGATGATACCTGTTAGTAACTTCCACATTATGGTAGGCAGGTGATAGGCCTGTAGTACAGGCTATATTTCCCTACTCTTGTCTTTTTGTACTAAGGATGTCCTTCCGTGGTCATCCATTTGGGTGCATGGTGATTTGAGATACAATGCTGGAGTTGTTCTGCTATCCGTGGGTGTAGGGCCTTGAAGTTTTTGAGCCAGTATCCATGGACTTCATGGGGACCTGGGGCTTTTCAGTTTGGCATTTTCTTTAGTTAGTTGGTGTCGACTGTGGTCTGTCGTGATCTCTGTGAATCTTTGTTTATTCTCCCTGTTTCTTCTTCCTTGACATCCTGGAGCCATGTTGCATGTTTATTGTGTGATACCGGATTGCTCCATATGTTTTCCAAGAGTTACTTGACTTGATTCGGCTTCAGGAATTTCTTGGTGGTTGTCTTCCCCTCTTAGTTGGCTGTATAGTCTTTTCTGGTTATTTCCGAATAGTTTGTTCTGTTGGTATCCCTTATTCCTGTTCATGTACCGTTGGATCTTATGTGCTTTGGCCTTATTATTATTATTATTATTATTATTTTTATTATTATTATTAGTATTATTATTATTATTATTATTATTATTATTATTATTATTATTATTATTATTATTATATTATTATTATTATTATTATTATTATTATTATTTTGGGAGTAGACCCTCTTTGAAACAAGTCTTGTTGAAAAGAATTGCTGCATCAGCTCCATTAATTTTGTATAGAGTCTTCCCTATTTTCTTTATCAAGGATTTCTCAATGTTGCTAAAACTGGTTTAACAACACTGAGAAATCCTTGATAATGAAAATAGAGAAGACTCTATATAAAATTAATGGAGCTGATGCAGCAATCCTTTTTAACAAGACTTACTATTATTATTATTATTATTATTATTATTATTATTATTATTATTATTATTATTATTATTATTATTATTATTATTATTATTATTATTATTATTATTAGCATAATTCGCTCAAAACACCTATGTGAGACAGCCATATATAATTGTATGCGTCTTCATGTACGTATATACGTAAATCATAAAAAGGAAATAAGTAGATAGTTCAAGCTATAGGAGAGCAAAGCTAAATTGTGCAACACACTTATATTATGAACATGAGAGGAAGTGCTGAGCTGAAGTACTTTTAAATGTATAAGCAATTTATCGAAAGTACAAGCAACTCATTGAAAGTATAAGCAACTTATCGAACGTATGAGAAATTTATTGAAATTCAGGCAATTTATTGATAATCAATTTATTGCAATTTAAGCAATTTATTCATAGTCAGTTTATTGAAATTTAAGCATTTTATTGATATTCAATTTATTGAAAGTCTAAGCGATTTACTGACGGTACAAGCAATTTATCTAGTACGTAACAACTAAAAGAAATGGTCGAAGTGGTAAGTGGTTGATTAATATATATATATATCATATATATATATATAATATAAATATATATATATATATATATATATATATATACTATATATATATATATAAGGATCAGGGCTAGGGCGAGGTAGAGAGCTTCGACCTTTGACCGAGTTTTCTTTCGTCACCAAATAGAATCACAAGAGAGACATCCTTGAAATCAGTAGGTGGTGAAAGAGAGAGAAAGTGATCAAAATAATTAGGAGAGCATTGTGGGTCTATTATAACTCATCATCTGGTGGCGTCAAGCAAATGTGAAAAGAATGTTGCTCTCGTTTCTGGATAAACGAAGGCTTATATCGTAGTACATACGAGAATATTCTGCAGATATATCATCTTACAGTACGGCTGCCAGAGTATTGATCAATTAGCTTCATTTAGTGTTGTGTGCTAAGGTCATTGCAACCGATACTGGTCATCAAAAGTGACGTTGGCAGGAGGTTCTCTTTCCCATCTTTATTTTTATTATTATTATTATTATTATTATTATTATTATTATTATATTATTATTATTATTATTATTATTATTATTATTATTATTATTATTATATATTTATTTATTTATTTATTTATATTCCATACATTTCCCTATCATTGTTTCTTCCTTATCATTCAACCCACACTTTATCAATCTCCTATTTCCTCTATATCCAGCAAGCAACGTACTAAAAAGATATTAAGATATTTCTCTCTCTCTCTCTCTCTCTCTCTCTCTCTCTCTCTCTCTCTCTCTCTCTCTCTCTCTCTGTTAGTATTTCGTCAACCCCTCCCCCCCCAACAAAAAAAGAATTGACCTTCCCTAATAGCGAGAGAAACCCTTTCCAATCTGAACAACGAGCAACACTATTTTTTCATAAGCCAACAAGGCAAGAGCAATATTTGTTCGAGCTCCTGCAAATAAGCAAACGTGTGTGTGTGGAAAGGAAGGAGGAGGAGGGGTGGGGGGGTGCCTGATTTTAGCCACTCATTCTAAAAGCCTCTTTTAAAGCTGATGTGATAATACTGAATTTCAGTCCGTTCCCAATGGCACTAGGGAACGGGATTCAAGCTTTCATTCAAACGACAATTTGTTTTTGCGTATTTTTATTTTCCATAGAACCTTTATTTTGATTGTGAGATCGGTAATGAAAATATCCATCTTTTTATGCACTACTCTCGCAGTGGATTTCTCATTATTATTGTTGCTGCAGTGAAAGATCTCTCGCAGATCAGTGTGGTGCCCGTTTGTAAGTACTACCATCACAGGTATACCTAATAGTGGGTTAGGTTATCAATCACGCTTTCAAAGTGACCCCACCTCGCTGGGATAATTAGTCAAATGAGAGACAGTAGCCTCACATTGCAATAGTTTGGTGGGAGGAGAAGCCCTGCATTTGATTTACGAAAGGAGTAAGGAATATAATATATACATATATATATATATATATATATATATATATATATATATATATATATATATATAAAGGATCCCATAAAAACGCCAAAATATAGTGAGACAAATACTATATTTCAGAGCTGCCCGCTGCTTTTCTCCCTCTTCTGGTATATGAATGAGAAACAGTTACAGTCTCTGAAGTATAGGTATTTTTCTCTCTATATTTTGGCGTTTTTATGGGATCCTTTTATTAGATAGAATTCTGTTGTAACGGAACATTTTTACCAGTCATATATATATATATATATATATATTATATATATATATATATATATATATATATATATGCAGATCAAAAGGTGCGAGTATCAGTATCTAGTCATCAGTAGTGTTACCGAACCTCAGAAGATCAATAAGAGTTTATTAAGATACGTTTCGTGCCGTCCTGACATATCATCAGTCTGTAATACAAAAATAATTCATATTTGTAAAATATATTATATAATATATATATACATATATACATATATATATATATATATATATATATATATATATATATATATATATATATATAATGTTTTTGTGTGTGTGTGTGTGTGATTTGACATCCCTCATAAACGCATGCATCTCTTTTTATGTTTCCAAATGAAATCAACTCTTGTTTGAAAACGACCTGGATTCCAGTGAGGATGTTCCCAAATGTCATGGCTGATGAATATTCAAGACTTCGAAAAGTCCTGGCAGCGAGCCAGTGCTTAAATGGCCCATGTGATTAACGTAATGGAGTTTGAAGTGCCAAAGTAAAAAATTGTGTTCAATGATCTCGTGCAACGTACAGGGTCTTGGCACTTACGAATTTGCTGCAAGGCTGAAATGTTTTCCTTCTAATATCCGTCCGTTCTTACACGGTGATAGTTGATTTTTAATTAATATAGATTCGCTATGGCTTGATTGGTCGAAATTCAATTCGTGATCTTTATAACCTGCTCCATCAAGAACGAAGAAATCATCTCCTGAATCAGCACACTAAAGAGTTTAAGTTTAGTATTTGTAACTCAATGTTCTCTCTTTATTTTTTCTCTCTTTTGATCAAGAGAATTAAGTTGAGACTGTGTACAGAAAGGTGCTGATGAATGACGAACTTTTTTTT
>NC_087200.1:15304787-15387287 GCF_015104395.2 Macrobrachium nipponense | reverse complement strand
ATTTATATTTAAAAAACTTATTTTTACTTTAAATTTTGAATATGTCCAGGCGCTTTTTGGGCCTTCCAACAAAATTGCTTATACTACGATAGCTCGTAAGCTAAAGAGTAAGATTTACCAGCATTACAGACAATAAAATACACTTTATTGAGGGGGCAATTGAAAACGAACGTAAATCTCCAGATTTATTACAAGTTACTTGCACACGTCCTCGAACTATTGGCTGAGGGCGCAGACACATTCACTTACAACTCCCATTCAGACTCACAGTTAACCTTCACTCAAAAGATAGTTAGAGGGAAAGTGCCGAAGAGGAGAAGGGAGAATAAAACAACTTCTACACTAAGTCAGTAATAAGTGGGAGATGAAAGAAAGGAGAAAATCCTTTTAACCTAACTCAACACAATATTTACAGTAATGTACCATGACATATATATATGTTTCCCACGCTTCGACCAGAAACAACACAATCTCAGCACTGAAGCAATTTAACAAACTGAGTGGTGGTTTCGATGGCACTCCGGCTTATTAGTCGTCCCAGGACACTGATGCTCTATCGCAAGGAAATGAGTCTATTTTAGTATACAAAGAAGGCACAGAATCAGATGCCTAAGCTTCTTCATGACCAAAAGGCCTCATAAGGACTCTCAGAACAGATCTCGAGACAACGGCCGTTTGTGGGAAGATTCTAGAGGCGTCACCATAACAGTAGTCGAGAGGACTCGGAAGGTGGGCGACGACGATGATCTCTGTACACTTGGGACCACGAGAGCGCGCCCGCAGCCACAAAGAAGGCGGTCAGGTGTGGGCATCCAGGAGGTAAGCCCACTCGAACCGAGAAGTCCAACCAAATATAGCAGAACAATGGCGCAAGGTGGTGGTCGCCACACTGATCAGCAAGCCGTGAGAAAGGGTGAGAGAACTTCTCTACATCTTCCCTCTATCCAGACGAAAAATACGTAAATCGTCTCTTAAACAGTCCAACGTGACAGGAGGCCGAAGACCAAACCAACGAAACACTCTTACATGAAAATAAAGAGAACTTTTCATGGGCGGAGTATTAACAAATAGCAACCTTCGATGGGGGAGCCCACAACAACACAAAACTCGAACCAGGAATTCGAGGCTCAAATGAACTGATGAAAACATTAATTAATAAACACATGTTTACTTTAATGGAGCCACGAGATAAAACTTAAGTAGCTGATATCACAACATATATATATATATATATATATATATATATATATATATATATCTATATATATATTATATATATATATATATATATATTGTATAATCTTGCAATGACATCAGTTTTGCCTGCCAGTACGAAGTTTTGCTGAAGGACACTGAATCGTTAATAGATCGCTAATGAAAAGGTTGAAAAATAAGTAATGGCAAATCCCCTGAATTAAAAGACCAAGAACTCCCTGGTCTTGTTCTGCAGTTACCTGCAAGACGTGGAATGTTCCCTTAAAGTTTAAGAGCGTCTCCTATCTGCTTCCTTAAAAATGGCGGTAGAAAGGGCTCCACCATATTTTTGATGGAAAATCTGAGCGAAGATTCTAGAACGATCATCCTCGCGGAGGATCTCCCAGAGGAAAGTGTCATTACTGTAGATCATATTCCTAAAGTGTTGATTACGGAGATCTCTCTCTTCCTTTCCCCCGTATTCCTTCCATATTAGGAAATAGGGAGAAATAGGAAGAGCCTTGAGGAAAGGTAGTCAAAATCTGTTGCCCGCAAAGTAACGTAGCTTTTGTGCAGGAACCCACTTAAGTGGTCCTGCTTTTGTGATTCTTTGTAAGTGTCATTTCGCTTTATATGACTAATTGCATAGAGAATTTGGGGTCTTTTCGTAGTCATGGTTACAGTGGGAGGGAGCCTCCGGCAAGCAAGCGAAAAAAAAATAAATAAATAGAAGTGATTAAAAAAACCGTCAGGATGAAATTAGGCTCCCGTGACACTTTAAAGTTTGAAAGTACTCGTTAAATTTAGTTAACAAGGAAAAAAAATAGATAGTAACGTTATCTAAAAAAAAAAAAAAAAAAAAAAAAAAAAAAACTCCCCTGGCGTGGTCAGTATGGTCTTGGCCTGCCACCTCGGTAGGCGCGAGTTCGATTCTCGGGCATTCCACTGAGGGGTGAGAGATGTGTATTTCTGGTGATAGAAGTTCACTCTCGACGTGGTTCGGAAGTCACTTCAAGCCGTTGGTTCTATGCAAAGTAAAAATGCCATACAAACAAACAAGCAAACATTATCTAAAATGAGTTCAAATTGTACGTGAAGGCCAATTTTAAAAAATCTAAACGTTTGCGCAATTTTTGGCCCTTGACATTTCACCAAAAATCGAGCAATGGGATGTAAATTCAGTATTCTTATAATGAAATTGAACCAAGTTGGTAAATCACACTTAGTATAAGTCCTTTATTGACGTTGAACGATCGCCTACATAGATTTTCCCATGAGAAGTTACTTAACGGAGAAAAAATAGGAAATTTCCGTACCATCTAGTTCTAGGAATATAAATTTGCTAAAATACCAAAGAAGAATAGAATTCATACCTCGAGTTCGCATGAATTTATTTGCACGAGGATTTTTATATACGCATTTATAGCAGGACCTTATCACAGAACTGATTATATTTATTAATAGTATCTGGAAATTACTTTGCACTGAAAATACAACTCATAAGCTTCACTCTTGCAGTAGAGAGAGAGAGAGAGAGACAGAGAGAGAGACAGAGAGAGAGAGAGAAGAGTTTAATCTGACATTATCATACACTGTAGAGAGAGAGAGAGAGAGAGAGAGAGAGAGAGAGAGAGAGAGAGAGAGAGAAGTGTTGAATCTGATATTGTCACACACTGTAGAGAGAGAGAGAGAAAGAGAGAGAAGAGTTTAATCTGATATCATCACACACTAGAGAGAGAGAGAGAGAGAGAGAGAGAGAAGAGTTGAATCTGATATTGTCATACACTGCACAGAGAGAGAGAGAGAGAGAGAGAGAGAGAGAGAGAGAGAGAGAGAGAAGAGAGAAGAGAGAGAGAGAGTCTAAATGGTTATGAAAGGGATCATCTTTGAAGGTCAATAGTTCACGGTTATGGAACCTTGAATTGTCTAGATGTAATCACAGCAGAAATTGAAAATCCTTAAAAAAAAGGGGATACGTTCAAGTTAATATTGAGTAATGTTAGTATATATATGTTATTCTCTGTTCATACATATTAACGTGCTGGTGTGTGTGTGTGTGTGTGTTCTTGCCTATGTGGTATGAGAATATTCATTTACTAGTGAAAGATCGTAACAAGCCGATTATTCATTATTCACGTTAATGAATTCTGAATTGATACAAATGAAAATATCCTTGTTCTTTTAAGGGTCTTTACATAGGAATCAAAAGTGTCAGTTATTTATTTTTTTTCATTGCCGATACATTATCAGGTATTCACATTCAAAGACGATGCTAGCTAGCGTCTCTCTCTCTCTCTCTCTCTCTCTCTCTCTCTCTCTCTCTCTCTCTCTCTCTCAGCACTAGACTTGCTCCAGTCGATCAATATCAAAGGAATGGTATTTAATGTTTGTTATTATATGATATATATTTTTTATGTAATAAGAGCCCATAGGAAGCTCTAATCATGATGGTGTCATCATTCCAAATCATTCGTTAATTTCGAAGAAATAATGAAAATTTACAAATAAATGAACTGGGAACAAAATTTTTTTTTAAGTATTGAAAAATTCCAATGTAGACGAAACTTAGGATCTCTTTGTTCGCACATAATTGAATAACAGATACGAAATACCCTTTGATGAAATACAACAAAATCGAAAATCTATGCGATGCGTTTGACCAGCGTCCGTTGCTGCTAACTGGAATTCCATTGTTTACCTCGGGGGAATGTTCAATAAACTGAATTAAGTAGACTTAACTTGCAATACTATGAAACGGTGAATGTGGCGAAAAGCTTTCAGATGTGGAATGAACAAGAATGCTTTAGAATGGTGCTCTGTTATGCAGTAGGCTCATCAGGCAGTATTTGCTTGCTGTTGAGTGTTCATTTATGCTTAATTCGCTTTCCGCGGGTAAAAAGGTCACAGATAGGTTTCGAAATATGTTGAATGCACTTGCTATTATATTGTAACTGTTACTGGTATGGCGATGAGTTTAAATGCATCATAAATGTATTGATTACAATACGTTTACAGTCATGAAAAGCTGAACTGAATTTATTTCCCTGTAAGAGCATTTTCTCTTATCATTCGAATATCACTAACATAAGCTCTACCATGCAGTAAACAAGTCCAATTGGCAACTTCCTATTTGGGGAAATGGCGTAGTGTAATTATCTTTCTCCTGTCATTTTTAAAAGAGGTAAACATTAAGCGCTTTCAGATTCTTTCGTCGATTGAAAGATTAACAATGGTGCCAGTTAATCCTGATCAACTGCAAAATAAGATCTAAACAAACACATCCGTAAGACTTGTAGTCTCTGAATGGTGTTCTGAATTTAGCAGTGAACTGCGTAGAAAGTTCATTTGGCTCTAGAGAATTATATTTCAAGAGACAATATTATATTAGATAAAAGAATACATTGATTGTAGATGTCTGGACTAGTCAGCAATAAGTTTTCACTCATAAGTATGTTGCAAGTAAAAGCCAAATGTTACTTTTCTCGTCATGAGAAAGTCACTTATAAACCAGATTTTAGTCTTTTCGTTTATCGTTGAGCAAAGAGAGAGGAGAGAGACAGAGAGAGAGAGAGAGAGAGACAGAGAGAGAGAGGGGGGGAGGGAGGGGGGAGAGAGAGAGAGAGAGAGATGCAGACATGAGCGAATAGAGAGAGAGAGAGAGAGAAGGTGGGGGGGGGGGGGTCATTCTCGCTGACAGTTGTTAGGGATATTATTAAATATCATAATTTACACGTTGAAAGGTTTTAATGCATATACAGCATTCCACACGCATCCTCAGATCCATTCCATTCCATATAAGGTGTAAGTAAAAGACAGAACTAAATAAATGATGCATCATATCAAGAGTAAGTACATTGTAGAAACAATATCTAGAACAAAAAGATATATTTTAATTAATGTCAGCAAAATACCTGCGTAAGTCAGGAAAATAGAAACTGATTCGAATGTCATTACATTTCGTCAGATTCCGTGATCTTCGTTTAAATTCATATAATGAGAAATCAACAACGGGAGATTTGAAACGAATGAGCAAAATCCATTGGCGCAGCCCTTTCGGACTTCAGATGAACTAAATAAAAATAGTTTACAGATTCCCTGATGATTTCAAATTGCGACATCGCTCCAAAGTAAGGAAATAAGGAAAGATCCCGGAAGAAGAAAATGAAAAGAAAAGAGGACAGTCACAATAAAGAAGGGAAATGAAGAAGGCAGGGAGAAATGAACGTCAGTAAAGAGAGAGTCCTGAAGTTCTTTTACCTGACGTTATCCGGCCAGAATCTTCCTTTTTTTAATTTAATCTCTCTAAACAGAGTAACGCCAAGAGCAAAACTGACTTCTTGTGGTGGAAATGACTTTACTTCGGTAGTCCTGTTGTTCTTTATAATCAATTCCAGAATAATTCCACTGGGTAGATTTTTGTGAACTATGGGGGCCCCATTTATCTGTAATGGTACTAAGAAGTCTACTTTAATGGTATAATAAAAGCAAATATAAAAATATTTGATAATAAACATTCTGAAAGATGCTATAATGTCAGCGCGGCTGAGAAGACCTGGAATAGATCCGTTTCCTCCTCTTTCTTCGCTTTCTTTTCTTTCTGCTTTTCTCCCCTTCCTTCCCTGTTTCTTACGTCATATCCCTGAGTTTTGGGTCCAATTCTTTTCCCAGGATGCTTCCATCTTTGACATAGGACAAAGGAATAAAGAAGTACAAATCAAATTACGGATGAACCGGGGTATCATTGAGTGGAAATAGTTAGGTAGTCAGCTGCGAGAGGGGTAACTGAATGGATTAATGTTAAAGAAGGGGAGAGCTGGATATAGATTTAGACTATGAGCCTTGGAACACACAAACACACACACATATATATATAGAAGGCGAGATCTGTCGGCAAAGAGGGTCAAAAGGTATACATGAAGAACAGGTGACAAAGAGACGACTAGTTGACAGGAAAGATTCATTTATTTGCCAGCGCGTTTCGTAACCAATAGCTCGTTACATCATCAGGGCTGAAATAAATTGGACAAACGAGTTAAAATACCTGTCACAGAATTAAATTATATAAAAACAACAATTCGCAATTAAAAAGTTCCTAATCTAGTTAAAATTAAACGAAATAAAAGGAAAAATAATAACAATAAAAAGGAAGCAAATAACAGTATTAAAAACAAAAGCACCTGTTCCGTCAGAAGGCTGAATCATCATATCTTATCGCACCATTGTTCTACCCATTGGAGGGCTGTGTCGTTTGCTGTTCTTAGATCCATGTCCTAACAAGTGGGCCCTAGTGGGCAACTACACAAGATGTGATTCATATTTTGGATTGGTTCCCCACAGGGGCATTCAGCACCATTTGTGTAACCCCATCTCTGGAGGTTATCCCTTGTCCTACCAACTTTTGTTCTTCCTCTATTCAGGGTGACCCATTTCCTTCTGGTGAGGGAGAATCTACAGGGCATCTGAATGACAAGGAAGGAGAGAAGGCAGAGCCACGAAGAAAACATGCTCATGCCAAATACGAGGGTACTAAAGAAGTGGTGTGTGAGTTTAATCCTGGTGCCAACTGCTCAATGAATAATGACTCAAGAATGGGCAGTTTGTGTAAGTGGCTTGTTTGGCCCAAGAAAGAAAAGTTAGTGTATTTGATATCAGCATGGCAGATTTTTGAATGATTTCTGATGTTAAAGAATTCAGGGGTTGGACAATTTACAGTCAGTACGATGACGTCATCACGCCTCTTATGTGAGTCAGCTCTGACCATCAGCAATCTTTTGGTAGATCCCACATAAATCCCCGAATCACATTTTGGGGTAAGAGTATCTATAAACACCCATTGATTGTAAATTAGGACTGAGCTTCCCTTTGATTTTAAAAAACGAGCCAATTGTAAGTGGTATTTTTAAAAATTAAAATTACTTGTAGCATGCTAAAATGTTTCTCAATAATTGACTTAGTATCCCTTCTGAATTTGTCTTCTTTCAATTAAGGAATACTCGCATACAATTTCTTACGAGGCTTTATAGTTTTTTAAAAAAGAAACGAGATGGATAAAAGTTATCAGTAAAGTACCTACATAAAAACTCAATTTCATTGTGAAAATGACCCCATGAGGAGATGTATAAAGAGTAAGCTCTGTGAAGCAGAGTAAAAATCGAATTCCCCTTAAAATTAAAATAACAAGAACTTAAAAATTGGAACCAGTCCAGAGAAGGTCTTTTTTCAAAACTCAGAAGTATTAAAACGATGATCACATCTAGAAACTAAAACATCTAAAAATGCCAACTGATCATTTTGTTCCTTATCCAAAGTAAACCTAATATTAGGATGAAGCTGATTGATGAAAGAAAGGAACTTGTCAACGTGAAAAGTGGATCTAAAAAGGACAAAGGTATCGTCCACATGCCTTTTATAAACAAGAGGGTAAAAACTGAGGGGGCAATCATCAAACAATTTCTCCTCCAGGGAGCACATAAAGATATTAGCAAATATGAGACCGAAGGGTGATCCCATTGCCATCCTATCAGTCTGAAAGTGATCCTCATGGGTTCTTTTTCACAATGTAATTTAGTTTTTATGTAGGGACTTTACTGATAACTTTTATCCATCTCGTATCTTTTTTAAACACTGCAAAGCCTTTTTGAATATGAAATTACTTAATTTACCTACTATTAGTATGGTTCCTCATAAGAAATTGTAAGCGAGTATTCCTTATATAAAAGAGGACTAATTCAGAAGGGATATTAAGTCAATAATTGAGAAACATTTTAGCATGCTGCAAGTAATTTTAATCCTAAAAAATCCACTAACAATTGGTTCTTTTTTTTAAATCAAAGACAAGCTCTGTCCAACTTTTCAATCAATGGTCCTTTATAGATATTCTTGCCCCAAATGTGATTCGGGTGGGGAGGAAGAGGAGGAGGTGATCATGGGCGTTATGGGCTCGCAAGTAGTGATGACCGACTCCTGTATGGGTTGCGAGGCCACGCCGTTGGGTGAGCTTCCGCTGTGGTCATGAGGGTCTGGGGGAGTTCCTACTGGAATTTTCTTGTCCTCACTCACAGGCACTAGTAGCGGAGCCAAGCCAGAAGAGGAAAAACGACCCAGACTTGGATCTCCATGAAGGAGACTCGAATCTTGCCCTGACACTGGCACAAAGGCCATTCCAGGTGCAGGGAGAGGATGGGCGAAGCATGGCACTGCCCAGGGCTTACAGGTGGCACTGGCAGTGGATTCGAAGTAGGTCTTTGAAGACCGTGAAAACGGTTTGGTGCTATATAAGGGTGTGGGCCCTGTGAATGTCTAAATGCAGGAGGAGACTTGAATCATGCCCCAGCAGGACGTCATTCCCTCCAAGAATATAAGTGGCTACTACCAGAGTGAATACTTTTGAACAGTGAGGTCGTGTGACTCTCAACCAGTTGGTAGGCAGAATAATTTTGATATGATTGAGACTCTCGATCATGACAAGCTGATACCAATCAATCCTAGCTCCTTGGAGGGTTCTATCCTCTCGGATTACAGACATTTGTGAACCAGAGTCAACAAATGCTTTGACCTGGTGAGCAGAATAGCTATCTCAGGGAGGTGCCATAAATCTAGGGCCCTGAGCTGGGGTGCTCAATGATGAATGATCGGTCACTGCCATGGCAAAGGAATGTCAGGCACAAGGCCTTGGAATGGTTAGCTATGCCTGGGAATGACGCCCTAAAGGACTTTGAATTGATAGCCACAAGGCTTTGGATTTGGGATCCATGAAATGTGGAGTGAATTGCCTCTGGAACATAAGGACTGGTAACAAGAACTGAGAATCAGAAATCCACGAAAAGACAGATTTAATCATCACCACGATGTGGGATAAACTGATCATGAGGATTGGGCACTTGTATTCCCTGGAGATGGGAATTGATCATCGCTAGGACGTAAACATGGGCAATCATGAGGACTGGGATTTGGGTTCCACTAACCGCAAAATTAATCATTGCCAGGAAGTGGAGTGAGTTGTTGCAAGGACTGTAAATTTGGATCCCACAGGAACAAGAATTGATCGTCTCTAGGATGTGTAAGGAATAGCCACAAGGACTGTAAATTTGGAACCCAATAAAATGGGAATCACTCATCACTAGGATGTACAATGAGCAGTCACGATGACTGAAAATTTGGCCAAATTTTCAGTCAAACATTAAGTAGAGAGCCCCGATGACAGAAGTGCGCACATACAAAATGCGGGAATAACCGTTGCTAGGATGTAAATTAATAATCGCAAGTCCTTGGTATCATAACATGCCCAACTTTCAATGCTAGCCTAACACGTGTCCTGGTTTAGATATTCACCTACTAGGTGATAGGTTATAACTGGCATCAGCAAAATAAAAATGATAATGGGGAAAGAAACATATTTAACCGCACAATGTTTACCACACAGTAATATAAGCAATGAATATATGGTTCACAAAGAATAGTGGGACACTGATCTGTGCGTAATTCACATCTACACCGTACCTACTGCAATTATTCTTCCACATGGGAACAAAACCTAACTTTCAGCAAAATAATTATACCGGGGAAATAAAAACATTTTACCACACAGTGGTTACCACACAGTAATATAAGCAATGAATATTTGGTTCACAAAGAATAGTGGGACACTGATCTTTGCGTAATTCACATCTACACCCTACCTACTGCAATTATTCTTCCACGTGGGGACAAAACCTAACTTCTTATGGGAAATAGATTATGGGAAATTTATTGTAAATCCGAGTCGGTGCGAGTTGCCGTATTGGTATAATTCACTTGCCCGCAACTAAGATTCTTCATATTTCCCAGGTGACTGATAAAAGACTAAGTTTAGCCATTAATTTTGCGAGATTCATTGAAAGGCAAACATTGCTCTGTTTCCATTAGATATCATAAGTCTTCATTGCTATGTAAAGGTGAGTTTATTCTAGGCTTCACCGCACGCTGCATACATAAGACTCATCACCAACTCCTCCCAAATTCTCGTTATTCCCGCCTGCTGGACTGCTCATCAAGACTCACACCACACCACTAACTCACTCTAATGAGCAGTCCATAGTGGGCCTAACAAGAATTTGGGAGGAGTTGGTGATGAGTGTTACATATGCAGCGTGCGGTGAAGCCTAGTGTAAACTCACCCGAAGTTTGAAAACTTAATGAAGCTATGATCATGAAGCATAATATGAATTTGCTTCTATATGAGGTTCAAGTTGAAGTATTCTATGCCATTGGCGATTGGGTAATAGATTTGACAAAGCATCTGGGTGTGTGTGTCTGTGTGTGGATGTGGTCGAAGGTATAAATTCTAATTAGGTTGTAATTCAGACATTCTAAATAGTTTATCATTCAAACATTCTAAATAGTTTGTAATTCAAGCATCCTAGATGGGTTATAATTTAGACATTCTGAATTCGTAAGGGAATTTTAGCATCAGAACGGGCCGAACCAGGAAAAAATTTGTAACCTTATAATTCCTTCACCAATGTGTTCTAATAGGTCCATAGTATTACCAAAAATATCCCTAACTTCTGGGGCCCCTAAAGAAAATTTTTAGAGGGGCAAACCCCGCATCGCTATTTTTTTAGTTTTTCGCGTTATACTCCTAAACCATACATAAAATGACCTTTTTAATGGTATATAATGACGCATACTTTGCTTTGTTAGTATATAGTACCTATGATTCAACAAAGGTTGATGTTAAAACCCTGATAGTGCATTTTTTACTAATTTCGTCTTTTAACTTTTTAAATAGGCTTTTTCTGAAAACTTTTCGTTGTACTATTAGAATATAACAAATTTTCGATATAATGTAATAATATATATCTTACTCAATTTGTGAAGGTAGCATGGTTTGAAAATTGTTTCCAATAAGACTTCATATAGGGAAGGAATCTATGGGTCGAACCGGGAAAAACTCTTTAGCCAAATAATTCCTTCAACAGTGTTCTGATAGGTCCATAGTATTGCCAAAAAAAAAAAAAAAAAAAAAAACTCCCGACGTCAGGGGCCCTAACAGTTTTTTTTTTTTTTTTTTTTTTTGTGGGGGGCAAATGGGGGGGGGGGGGTGGCTTAATACTAGGTACCTATCGGAACACACTGGTAAACGTATTATTTGGTTACAAATTTTTTCCCGGTTCGACACTTAGATTGCCTTCCTAACTAAGTTATAGAACTCAGACATTCTGAACAGGTCTGAGGTTAAACGTGGATGTTCTGTAATAATTTTAAGAACCATTTAAGGCCAGCTTGAGAACACGCTTCAGAAGTAAGACCTTTATCTCCTCTCATTATTGATTAACAAGCCACAAGAAAAATAAATAAATAGAAGCTTCGAATATCTTTTTCGGCAGAGAGACAAACATTAATGAAGCTTCTCAGTATTAAGTTTACCGTGAGATCAGAAGCGTTTCTCCTAATAGTAGTAGTAGGTGGGATATGCCTTTGAAACGTCTCCTTCTAACCGACTAATAAGAACTTCAGACAACAGAAGAAAGAGGAGGAGAGAAGGTGGTCTAGATTCACCCAAAGGGGAGGAAAGTTCCTTCCTTGATGGGAGGAGGAGATTTCTCAAAAGAAAAAAATGAAGAATATAAAAGTCTTCAATAACAAACTCCGTTAGAAGATGAAACTAATTTCTCTAATTTCTTATCGAGGTTAGATACGAGGAAGGGATTTTGTTGACATAATCGAAATTATTTCAGATGTTTTGACCAAACTAAAGTATTTTCTTGCAGAAATTAACACATTTTGTAATAGGTAATAAAAATGCAGACATATACATAAAGGGGAACTGATTTAGCATCAGTGTAGATTAAGATAAGTATGAAATATTTGCAAGATAAAACCGGTTTCAATTTCCATCCACAGTCAAATTCTTATTCCCCTCCTTAATAAATAATAAATATTTGCTCGGTTAATGATAAGATAACCACAGTCTAAACGACAAATCTGCGTCATTATTAAGTCAGAAAGCATACAAATCTATTTACCGTGCTAGTAAAGGCTTTCCTTCTTAACTATTTCTGTAGAGAAATAAAGTTTTCTATTGACACGCTTGGCAACAGAAAACTTTCACTCGAAACATCTGTCTCGTTTCCACGTTCCCGCATACTTAGCTGCCTGTCTCTTTATATCTCCATTTATTTATCTGTGCATATATATATATATATATATATATATATATATATATATATATATATATATATATATAGTTCCTCGTTGGACGAGTGGTTTACGTGCTCGCCTACCGATTCAGTAGCTCGAGTTCGATTCCCTCTCTCCGCCAACAAGGAATTAGAGGAATTCGTTTCTGGTGATTAAAAGTTCATTTCTCGATATAATGTGGTGCGGATCTCACAGTAAGCTGTAGGTCCCGTTGCTAGGAGAGCTATTAATCACCTCAGTGGCTTGGTTAAACTAAGATATACTTTTCTTGTTCATATACATATATATGCGCATATATATACTGATATACTTTCTTGTTCATATACATATATGTACGCATATATAAATGTGTGTATCATATATATATATATATATTATATATAGTATAGGATATATAGATATATATATACTAGAATTATATAATAAATATATCATATACCCGGAAATATATATATATATACTATAATATATATATGATATATATATATATATATATATATATTTATATATATATAATATATATATATATATATATTTATATATATATATATATATATAATATATATATATATATATAGATTGTATAATATATGCAAATATTTGGGGGGAATGAAAGAAAAAGTAATTTTGAGCAGAAAATGTTCTATAAACATGCATTTTGAGGCTTCATTTGTCGGTGAGGAGAATTTTAAAATTACCGTTATCATTAGTGCTATTTTCTTGCGATCAAGGTTGGTAGCATGATGTCGGAGTAGCCTGTGATATTATTTTTGTGTGGGGGGTTGGGGATGGTGGAGTAAATGAGGCCAGTGGTTTGATAGTCTTAAAATTTTAATTCTCTTTTTCTCTTTCTTGCAAGTAATCAAATTTAAATGATGAACTAATGGCGGTGACGCATGGCTTTACATATCAAGTAAGTTGTGTAAATGTTTCTGAGCAACATTCACTTGTGATCTTTGAATTCTAGCACATTCTGTCCTGCTGCCCCGTCACAGAATTGTTGAACCAGGAATCATGAGTATGTCCGTGCCTATGATGAATACTTTAGATGGAGAGGAAGAGATTTTTAAAATACATTTGAAATCTTTCATAGGTGTCTAATCAATAAGCAAGTCTACTTTGATGGAGTAGAGATTCAATTAGATTTACACTTCTTTTCTTTTTTATATATCAGTGTCCAGTGAATACCACTGATAGCAAGGGAAAGGGAGTTGATGATGCTTGCATATTTTTCCTTCAAAATCTCAAATAATTCATTTGACTGGGAGGTACTTTCTTCTCATCGGCCTAATTGCTCCATCTTCCTCCTATATGGCACCACTGCTTCCCCACATCCAAGGCTGCTCTGACTTCTCGCTACGAACTTCCGTCACATGAAAGCAGCACTAATAACAACACTTATTTTGAACAAATTCCCCTCACCGACGAAAGAATCCTCAAAATGCTTATGCTTGTAGAACATATTTTGCTCAAAATTACTTTTCCTTTCATCGCCAAAAATATTTGCATAAACTCGTGGTACACCCTGTATATATATATATATATATATATATATATATATGTATATATATATATATATATATATATATATATATATATAGATATATATATATATATATATATATATATATATATATATATATATATATATATATATATATATATATATATATATATATATATATATATATATATAATCATATATATATATATATATAATATATATATATATATATATCATTCGAGCTACAAATGTCCTTTAATATCTAATTCCCTCTACCTCGGAATTGATATATTTTCATATATGTACCGAAGGGGAATTTTTAGTTGATAATAATTTCGTCCCCACGTGGGATCGAACCACCGTCCAGTGGACGGGAACGAAATCAGGCCGGACAGTGACGTTATCAACTCGGCCAACTGTCCGCCCTGATTTTGTTCCCGTCCACTGGATGGTGGTTCGATCCCATGAGGGGACGAAATTATTATCAACTAAAAATTCCCCTTCGGTACATATATGAAACTATATCAATTCCGAGGTAGAGCGAATTAGATATTAAAGGACATTTGTAGCTCGAGTGATTTATATGAATCACGGTGATGTGATATTATTATATATATATATATATATATATATATATATATATATATATATATATATATATATATATTTACCGCTGTTCTCCTTGTCTCAGATTAATACAGCTCAGTATATGAATTGTGGTGGAAATCCCTGAAAGTAAGTCCCTCTCAATACAGTCAATCTTCATGTTCATGTTAATGTAACTAAATTATCAGTAATGGAATAATGAAAGCTCCTTAGTGCTAATAACCTCATATTTGAATTGGCTTTGCTATAGTAATAAGCGTATTCATATCTGTGCTTGAAGACAGAAATCTTCGAAAAAGAGGAAGAGGTGAATCATGACAAAATAAATAGAATTATTTCGGTACTTTCTTTTAAAAGGAAAAAGGTTTTTAAGTATCGCTGCAATGGGAGAAACCTTCATTGCCGCGTCTCTTAGTACTGAGAGGAAAACAGCAACAGCTTTCTCGTTGCCTCAAAACCTCTCCAGAGAAAACAAAAATCTCATAAACTAACTTCTAAAAGGACGTGGGAGACTGCTTCCCTTCGCCCGAGCCCCAGTTCGGAGTCGTTTCCTACAGGATCGTGGTCGAGAGGAGTGGGTGGATTCTGTCGAAGGTGGGGCGTGGGGTCGGGGGTGTCTTAAGTGGCTTATTGGGAATTCTGAAAGAGTACACATACCTACGCTGTAGTAAATGTGTTTGCCCAACCTTGCCCGGAAATATATTTACTTACCTGGGAAAGGAAAGGGAAGTATATGGCAGTTATAATAGTTCCCCTTACACTTCTGACGCGTTTCCCATTTTCTTCTGTTACTTCTTTCTAATGAACACCATACTCTTTGGAGGCTTCAATTTCAAGTGGGCTTCTTCAATAAGCATAGGGTTCATCTTCTGAATAATAATAATAATAATAATAATAATAATAATAATAATAATAATAATAATAATAATAATAATAATAATAATAATAATAATGTTCTCCATGTTTACATTCATTTTAAAACCAATAATAATAATGATAATATGTTTTGTTAAAGAGGATGGCAGCATCAGTGGAATTGATTTTATATATGGTCTTTTCAATTCTTCTTATTATTTTCTTCTCATCAGGGCTGATATTTGCTAATGGCTGGCCGATGTTCATATTCTGGTTAAGGAAATGTCTTCTAAAAATATTAATTTATTGATATGATAACTAAAAATGGCGTAGGGTCACCGTAGAGTTTACAAGTTTACAAATTGTAATCTGGACGTTGTCTAAGGGCATAGCGGAATTCCAAATATCAGCCCTGATGAGAAGAAAATAATAAGATGAAATGAAAAGGCCATATATAAAATCAATTCCACTGATGCTGCCATTTGCTTTGACAAAGCATGTTTGAGAGAGGGTCTCCTACCTTCAAAAAATAATAATAATAATCATAATAATAATAATGTTAATAATAATAATAATAATAATAATATTGCTGTTTATGTACTGGACGTTTCCTCAGTATCAATCAGTGGCAGGGGTATATTCTAGAAAATGTTGTTTACATAACATAGAAATACTAGCAGTGAAAAGAACAAAATATATTTGTTCAAAATGAGAGAGAGAGTGTGTATGTGTGTTTGTTAAGACGTTGCTTAGAAAATCCTGTGTCCCTACATTCAGTGAAGCAGTGAAATTAAGTACATGGTAGGCAGTTGACTGTGGTGAATTGCCGGTGGGGTATAGAGGATACAAACTACATGCCGAACCAGAAGTGTTAACCTCTTTTGGAGCAACCCCCCCTTCCAGCAGAAGTAATAATATATATATATATATATATATATATATATATATATATATATATATAAATATATATATATATATGTGTGTGTGTGTGTGTGTGTGTTTATGTATCTATGTATGTATATAAATATAGATATGTAAATGTGCGTATGTATATATATACATATATATATATATATATATATATATATATATATATATATATATATATATACATATATATATATATATATATATATATATATATATATATATGTGTGTGTGTGTGTGCGCGCGCGCATGTCAGTGTCAGTTTACAGAAAAACATACACATTACGTATGCTTAGCTTTCCAAAAGTGAACATTTTTCTTCAAACTACACACTTTTTTTAAAAGAGAAAGCTTCGACCATATTTCTCGAACCTGAAGAGTCATTTTTATCGCCATTTCTACATTATACGCCTCAACTTTTCCTGGTGTGAATAGAAACTGAAAGTGGGTTGCAGACATTTTTGACGACGAACATATTTTATCTCTCGTTTCTTGAAGGTTTTCTCTCTGGATTTTCACTAAGATATATTTTATTGTTTGAAACGAGATTTGTTATATTTTCTTAATTAAAAAAAACCTTGTTGATAAATCTGTATCGTTGGATTTCTCCGCCATAAATGCATTTTACTCAATCTGTAGTGTATGTCATGTGATCAACATCCTAATCCCTTATATGCATGTAAATCGAAAGAAAATATAAAATAAGACTGAGTGATATATATTCATACATATATTATTATATATATATTATATATATATATATATATATATATATATATATATATATACATTGTTCAAGATTTTAAGCCAGAACCAAGGAAAGTTAAGATTTCTTATAACAAGACTCATTGACCCTTGTGTATGTCTTATCTCCCGCTTGTCCACTTAGTATAATGGCGTTAGAGAGCGACAGATTGTATGTCTTTTCTTACGACTGTTATTCGTAAGCATTGTGGGTTCTACTTCTCTTCTCGTATACGTGATATCTAGTTGGTTCTTCTTTAGAATAAGGGAGATGACTCAAACGGATGATGTTTAAACTTAACAGCTTTATTTCTTAGCCCCAACACTGGAGTAGAGAGATAGTTTTGTCGGACAACCGATCCGTTGAGTAACTAGGAGAGAACTAACAATATATGAGCATCGTGTCGATAGCGGAACACTAGCTATCTCAGCGATTTACATATAAAATGAATACGTAGTCCGCCGGCTCGGAAGTCATGAGTTTCCGCTGCGGGTTAACAGGTCAACCGCTTCCCATGGAAGGTGTTGTGAGCTGTTTACAAACTACGGAAATGATGATACGTCCAAATGCAAACCAGGCTACTGCAAGCATTGCACAGCGTGGTCTAGTTTCACATGGTCACGTAGGACGCTCCTAATTCACCAATGACCCCTTAGCTCGTGGATTCTATTTACAGATATGTAATTTATCTGTATTATTTAATTTAATTATTACATTAGGCTCGGACAGCTACCATTCAAGCCTTGAATAACAAAAGTTACGTTAAACATGGTTTTTTAGGAGTGTGCCCGTAACATATTTAGTCATAATCATAAACAAGTGATTAAGTGCATAAAAGGTTTTTTACATACACTTTTTGGACATATTCATAAATAAAGAAAAATGCATGGAAAATATAGATCCATGTTTGATATATATATGGTATAATGTAAATAATGATTATTAGGTACCAAAAAATTAAAAGGTTAACATGTATACATGAAGATTATAGTAATAGGTAACCCGATTAAGAATAGTTGTTACCCTGTAAAGATACATAACATGATCATGGATAACTGTTCAAGAGTATTTGTTACTCTTTGTAAAGATATAAAGATAACATATGATTGTGCACAAGATATATATTCCTGGTACGTACACGCACCAACAGTTTAATATATAGGGCTTCAATATTTTATTAGGTGCCCGAAAGATACTTTTAACTGTTCATATTTTTAAAAAAATATAAATGCAAAGGCTTGGAGTCTCTTGTCCTACATATTGCCAGCATACAGACCGCTTTTCACACACAACACAATTCCAGACAATTTTCCTCGGAACCAGGTGAAATGGCCAGTTTTAGATGGCTCTGAAAGTAAACGCTTTTAACGCAACAGGAGTGTCGTCTGGACGCGGCAGAACGTTCCTTTGAAGATCCATCTGTGTTCGCCTCAACCTACGCCAAGCAAAGATGTTAACGGCGATAATAATCATTACCGTAACACAAAACACGGCTAGCAGCACGTAGAAACGAAGATTTTCTCCTCCTGCATAAGTCGGTGACGTGTGGTCCATCTCAGCCAGTTGCGTCAAACGATGAGCCACCTTCGCGTTGTATGGGAGAGGTAGTGATGGGATAACTGTAGTCGCCCACGTAAAGTTGGCAAAAAATGCACGTTCGCGGATTATAGTCTTAACCCCTCGGACAGTGTAGTTCGTAAATGCCCCGTCCGGGCATGCCACTTCAAAGCCTTCCTTGTCGTATCGGATCTATGAGCTGTTGTTCAGTCTGTAATTAAACTTATTACCGTCAAAAGGATAAAGTTTTTTCAGATAACCTTCGTGTGTATGGGAGAGAGAACCATTTAGCACTATGCCTAACTCACATGAATCCATTGATATAGGATGGAATTCAAAAGAGTCAGCTGTACAAACTTTATTATTCATGGCTTCTGAACAGTGAGTGAATTTATTTAAGTCGTTAATGACTGTATATGATTTCCTATCAGGGGAAATCAATACGTGTCCCGTCAAATTGGATATTACTGGACTTGAGTTATTCGTCATGAAAGTTGGGGACGGTGCTATTTTGTATGCTTGCCAGGCATCAGAAGAATCAAAGGGAATGGTAATCATGATCCTGTAATTTTCAACGCTTACTGATATTAAACTATAATAAAACTCTATCTTATGGGCGTCTAATAAAAGAACATAACCTAGTTTCTCCCGTCCGTTCTCCAAAGTTAAAGTCAGATCTTTAATAGGCATAAGATGTGGGGATAAAACACCCTTTGTTGCTAGCGTAATAGCTTCTACATAGTCCTTTGATTTCTCAATAAAATGTGATATTTTGGTACGGATATGATCTATTTTCGAACTATAATAAGCTAACGTAGCCAGCAAGTGTTATACTTCCATAATCTGATCGATATTACTAGAATGTTCATTCACCAAACTCATTATTTGATTGATTGAGGATAACTGGCTATGCAGTTCGGACAAAGCTAATTCAGTTTTATGTTGCAAGAACTCAATTCTCTTATTTTGATCATTTATTTTAAGGCGATTTGAAATTCCTAAGCCTAAACTTGCAACAGATCCAAAGATGTTTAATCCAGCAAAGATAAGCGGGTTGCGACGTTCGAGATTATTGTGCCGCACAGACCACATCAGCAGGTCTCGAGCCAGATCTTCTGCCTCGGCGGTTTTATTCTGCAAGTCGTATGATAACATTTCCGCGACGCTGATTGTTTGAGCTAGCGAACCCTCTGAGTTAGTATGAAAATGACGTTGGTGCATTTCCTTTAACGAAACAGCAAACCTCAACAGGTCACTCTTTAGGTTAATGATGTCATCCTCAGGAAGAAAGATCGCCTGCATATCAACTTCTATGACTATATTGCTTGCGGTAATGAAAACGTCTTCTGTTCTTTCTACAATAGTGCCATGAGTAAAATCTAACTTTTTTGTTTTAGCGCTCTTCCCACACGATAAAGATGTCTGAACGAACAATATCACTCCTAACAATAACAGATTCATTTTGGAAACCTGCAATGAGTAAAATATATGTAATAACTCATGTTAAAGAAAAATGTTTACATACAAATATTATATATATATATATATTATATATATATATATATATTATATATATATATATATATATATATATATAAGTTATTATACAAGTTTCATAGATACAAAAATTTTCCTCACTTCCTTCTACCCTTCTTTTTAATTTCTGATGTGCGCCAATGGAACGATTCTCATATCTTCATATCTGTGGGTTGGGATACGTTTAGAACTCTAAATCTATTGGCCGTTAATATTTCTAAAATGTTAAACGGGCCTTCAAACTTAGGTGTCAGTTTGTAGTTTATTCCTTTGCGTACGTATACTTGTATGTATACCTTATCGCCCACGGCATATGTTTTAGTTGGCTTAGCTATTTTATCATGATTTCTTTTCATTACGATTTGTGATTCTTCTAGATTCTTATGAAGTATATTATAACGACTTATGCTTGCATCCATAACATCCTTTAGAGGATTTGATATATTGGTTGTAGGCGTTAATACATGGAAAGGCGTTCTAGCTGGGGTACCGTACAGTGCCTTGTGCGGCGAAATTTTAATAGATACATGATATGAGTGATTAAGAGTGCTTAGTACCGCAGGTATGGCAATGTCCCAGTTGGGGTCCATTCCCCCTAAGGTGACCCTTAAAATGTTTAAAACCTTACGATTTGCTCTTGCCACTAGCCCGTTAGACTCTGGGTGGTAGATCATGGTATTGATTTTCTTTATGCAAAGGAATTCACACAAGGAGTTATGGAAGTGATTATAGAATTCTCCGCCAGAGTCGGATATTAGCATGTGTGGAATTCCATGTTTACAAATGTAGCACTCATAAAACTTCCTAGCGCACTCGACCGCGGTTTTTGTTTTAAGCGCTATCAGTTCTGTATATCGAGTCAAGGCATCTATGATTACTAGGAGGTGCTTATTTCCTCTGTCTGACTCGTAAAACCCTGTTAATAAATCTAAGTGTACTCTTTCAAAGGGTTGATTGGGCACGGGATAAGCCCCTAGGCTGACAGGTGTCTTCGTGTGCCCTTTGTGTTCTTGACAAGTGCGACAATTAGCTATGTGCTTTTTTATATCTGCAAGCATCGTATGCCAATAAAATAAGGATTTGGCTTTCTGTGACATGATGGAGAAACCTGGGTGACCATGCAATGGATTTGCATGCAACCAATTTAAGACAGTGGGTATAAGTGAGATCGGTACCACCACCTGGTCGTTATTCAGCTGTGGTGTGTTGCGGGTTTTCCTCGTCACGGATCTACACAGGATATTATCCTTGATTATATAATTCTGCTGCTTATACTTTATATATTCCTTTTCCTTAGGATTTCCATTTAAAGCGTTTATGATTTTTTCTATTTGCTGATCTTTTCTTTGTTCCCTCTGTAATAGTTCAGCACTCCAGCCCAGATCTTCCTGTTCAGATATGGTTTTAACAATAGGCATGGATGTTGATATATCTATTAATTCAGCTAATGGTTCCGTACAAGATGACGAGGGGTTGCATGATAATGCGTTAGCAATGATATTTGCTTTCCCAGGTAAATACCCTATCCTCGCACCAAAGTCCTGGATGATCATATGCCACCGAGTTCGTTTGGTGCTGTGACTAAAGCCTTTGAAGAAGTCGGTTAGGGGCTTATGATCAGTGAGAACCTTGACGGGATAACCGTATATTATGAACTTAAAATGCACTAGTGAATTAACAATAGCGAGCCCTTCCTTGTCTATTACTGCATATTTACTTTCGGAAGGTCTCAGTTTACGTGAATAAAAAGCTACAGGGAAAAACTGTTTGTCATATTGCTGAAGCAATACCCCACCTACTCTTAGGTCTGAGGCGTCTGTTGCAATAAAGAATTCCTTACCGAAGTCAGGAAATTTTAAGATAGGGGAACTACACAGTTCATCTTTCAATGTATCAAATGCCTGTTGATGTTTCTCAGACCATATGAAATCTACGCCCTTCTTTATAAGATCGGTTAGGGGAGCGGCTATGATTGAGTAGTTGCATATAAAACGCCTGTAGTACCCGCTACATCCTAGAAATTGCTGTATTCCCTTGACGTTAGTAGGTATCGGAAAGTTACGGATAGCCGATACCTTATCATGGACTACTTTAAGACCTTGACTAGACACCGTGAAACCTAAATAGACTAGTTCTGTTTTGAAAAATTCACACTTACTTATCTTTACCCTTAGGTTATGCTGCCATAGTCTTTGTAGCACTAGCTCTAATTTACGTAGATGTTCCTCTAAGGTATTAGAAAAGATTACAAGGTCGTCCATATAGGCATGTAGGATATCCCCTAACAAGTCTCCGAACACGATGTGATCATTCTAGTAAAAGTTATGGGAGCACAACGTAAACCAAAAGGCATACGCAAAAATTCATAATGTCCCCTGGCTGTGCTGAAGGCAGTGTATGGGATACTCTCTGGTGGAAACCCTTGAGTAAGTCCAAACTGGTAAAATATTTGTTCTGATCTAGTAAAGATAGAATATCGTCAGTACATGGCACTGGGAATCGGTCAGGGATCATTTCCTCATTTAAGCGACGGAAGTCTACGCAGATACGCCAAGTTCAATCTTTTTTCGGTACAACTATTAACGGAAAATTATAAGGGCTGTTTGATTTCCTAATGACTCCTTCCTTAGCATTTTACCTACTTCCTCATTTATCTCTCATTCTGGAATTTCATAGGGAGTCTGCACGAAGGTACATAGATAACTTTCTGCTTGTCTTTTAACCTTATTTGGTGTTCTATGACATCCGTTTTTCCTAAGGATCCATCTGTAGTGGAAAAAACATCATGATATTTAGTTAAAAGATCAAGAAATTTCTGCTGAATTTCTTCTTCTTGAATGTCTTTATTGATTTTATTTTTTATAGATTGCAAAAGGGATTCATCTGCAACTGATTGAGCGTGATTGAACTCAGCTACGGTAAGAATGCGATGTTTATAAACTTCCACATCCAAGATATGTTGATTTTTGTGAATTACTAAAGTGGTATTCAAATGATTACAGACTTCGATGTCACATTGTTGTTGTGAGCCAACTGTATAAATGGCTTGTGTGACGGATAATCTGTGAGTTTTCAGAGTGTCAGAAAGGATTAACATTTCAGATCCCGGCAAGGTTTTCTTTACACGCACTAATATGTTCGAAGTTACGTTCGTCTCGAGAGTTTGCGTGCAAGCTGATATTACGGGTGAGCGAGAATTCTGTTGGGTCGCGTGGATGATTTCTTGCGTCATGAGACAAGTGATTGGTTCTTCAACGTATGTTACTATTCTATTTGTTGTCTCCTTGTTATCTAAAACTGATTTTAAGGTGTTAGAAGACTTATAGCATTTTCCTTTGATATACACGCCGTGTTTTGCAGGGGCTAAGGTAATGTTTTGAGTGCCCATAGACGGGTATCCTATAATTATAGCGGGATACAATCAATGTTTTGTACAACGATAAAGGTATCGGAAAACGTGCGCTTACCAACCTTGTACTGAACATGAGTTACTCCTAAAACATTTAATTTATTATTTCCTATACCCGAGAGCCTTACTCCGGACTTCTCTATAGGGAAGTTTGAAAACAATAAATGGTGAGTCCGCAAATCCATGATATTACGTGGAATACAAGAATCAAAGAATAATGTAAATGACTTATGATCTAAATTTACTGCATGTAAGGTTGGGCGTAACTCATCTTGACATATAATTGCGTGAATTTGTTGCAAATCTATGGGAACCTGCACTGATTTTTTGGATTCGGCCGTGTGTTTCATAGGAAAATCGATTGCCTCACAATGATCTGGTAAATGATTAAATTGATTATTTGATACAAAAGATGTTGATATGAATGACCCAACATAGTCCTCTCCCCCCCCCCCTGAAGCTTACTACGTTGTATGTGCTTTGTTTTGCACACTCGGAAAATTCGTCTGACCTTGCGAGTTCTGGCTAGACGGCCCAGGAACAGAGTTACTTGAAGCACGATTTGTTTGTTTCTGCTGTTGAACAGCATTACTGTTCCCCTGCTTCTTTTTAAAGTACTGAGGACTCTTCTTTTTGTTTTCATTGGCAACTGTTTGCGTGTTTTTAGGATTCTGCTGTTGATTCCGCGAGAAGCATCGATTATATGAATGAGTGGAACTGTTGTGAATTGAACAAAAATGCGTCTGACAGTCTGAAATCATGTGACCTGGTCTTTTACAGTTATAACAAATCATCCCTGCAGCTTGATTATTATTGACCACGTTTACTTGTTGTGGTTTATTCTCATTTTTTGCAAAAACTTGAGTAAGCAAGGGATCAAGGTCAGTACATTTAGACATGTGTTTTTTTATCTGTTTATACACATCTAGTTCCGTACTGTTGGGCTGCAGCTTTTTGTCAAAACACCGCACTAAAGCTTCAGGCAACATGACTGTCATACACGTGAGATAAATCAAACGTATGAAATCTTTCATGGCGATACTGGATCTTGTAACCCATGCGGAGTTACTTAAATTAACCTGATGTTCATTTAGCCGGTCGGCAATTACCGCCGCCCACTCTACAACATTAAGCTGAGTCATAGAGGCTTGGTTAAGGATGTTCCTTAAAGCCAGCACTACGTCTAAAAGCCTCTTTCACCGCCCATTATACAGCACGTAGCCTAACTTTGAAATCGTCCCATGTAACCGCCTCTTGGAAAGAAACACCTCTCAGATATGCACTTGCGTCTCCTTTAGCAAAGTCTATGAAGCTTTTGGCTTCCTGTAACTGTACAGTTGGGTCTGTGATGCATTTTGCATTTAAATGAGCGTCTACAGATGAGATCCATGACTCAACGTTTTGAGGCAGGAACCCATTGACCCGACCTTGAAAAGGGACTATTGCTGACCTAGCACTGACGAGAGTGACTACATTGGGGTTACCCGGTGTGGAAGAACCAGCCACAGTAGTTGCCATGTTAACTTTTACTTTTTTCTTAACACTACGATTTCTTGCGATCCTATCAAAATATCTATAAGAGTACACACGACCACTACGTAAACACATATGCAATATAAAGTAAAAATGTGTTGCAAATAATAGGAAAATCCCCCCCAAAAAAGATAATATTAATACAGATAATTTGATAAAGACATTTTCCGGAGAACTCCTGGAAGAAAAAGCGATTAGCAACAACGAGAAAAAGAATCTGCGGGCGAGAACTCGTAGTTGAAGATTGATTCCTGTAATGAATTCAGATTAAGATTGGATAACTCACCCCAGGAATACTGGACGATCGACTCTTGATGTACAACACTTCACTGAAAAAACCTGAATGGATAAAGAATGTACTTACTTTGGTATATATGCGGAAAGAATGTTGACGTTCCGATGACGTCACAGCCTCTCTCTCTCTCGTGCGTCGCAGGAAGCCGTCGATGTCGTGATGACGTCACAGCCTCTCTCTCTCTCTCTCGCGTTGCTTCCTCTTCACCTAATCTCTATGTCCTTGCCTGTGATCGCACGTTGTTTTCTATGGTGGTTGCTTCCTTCCCGTTGATGTCCGATGCTGCTTCGCGTCCGGTTTTGATTCTTGAAGATATGTTCACTTAAACGTCGCTGTTGATGCTCGACTTCGTCTCGATGAAGGACATATCTTCGTATTCATAGGATGTTTACAGTTGCATGTTGATTGAAGATCCCGTTTCCTCAGTTTATTATTGATTTCTAGCTGGGATTCGATGATATATTTCTTCAGTAGATGTATATGGTTCTTGTGTATGTAGATTTGAGCTGCCACCATCTTCTTATCTCCCGCTTGTCCACTTAGTATAATGGCGTTAGAGAGCGACAGATTGTATGTCTTTTCTTACGACTGTTATTCGTAAGCATTGTGGGTTCTACTTCTCTTCTCGTATATGTGATATCTAGTTGGTTCTTCTTTAGAATAAGGGAGATGACTCAAACAGATTATGTTTAAACTTAACAGCTTTATTTCTTAGCTCCATCACTGGAGTAGAGAGATAGTTTTGTCGGACAACCGATCCGTTGAGTAACTAGAAGAGAACTAACAATATATGAGCATCGTGTCGCTAGGGGAAAACCACCCCAAAAAAAGGGGGAACACTACTATCTCAGCGATTTACATATAAAATGAATACGTAGTCCGCCGGCTCGGAAGTCATGAGTTTCCGCTGCGGGTTAACAGGTCAACCGCTTCCCATGGAAGGTGTTGTGAGCTGTTTACAAACTACGGAAATGATGATACGTCCAAATGCAAACCAGGCTACTGCAAGCATTGCACAGCGTGGTCTAGTTTCACATGGTCACGTAAGACGCTCCTAATTCACCAATGACCCCTTAGGTCGTGGGTTCTATTTACAGATATGTAATTTATCTGTATTATTTAATGTAGTTATTACATATGTAAGTTGCCCCTTTGAACTGAAGCCTCCGTTCTCTAGACAAACTCTATATACTCCCATTGGCTGTCCTGAATTTACTTGCCACAGGGAAAATCCAGATTTGGGCGGCACTTACCAAGAGAAATTTTAAAAGGGCAGGAGCACCTCCCCCTTTCTGCTCCCCCTGCCTCCTCTGGGGAAATCCCAAGTATTTTTATACTTCCATAGCACACAGGAATATCAGCAGATAAGAAGACTACCAAGCCCAGGATTTCCAGGAGCTTCTCACTCCCCCAATCTTGGTTCAATGCTGTGATTACTTCCCTCGTGATACTTCGTAAACATCCCCTAGTTAATTCAAGCAATGTAAAAGTTCCTTCAGTAAACTCCCAGTTTCCAGTGGATCGACAATCAACCACCTTATTAGTTCCTGGACCCGTAAATTAATGTAAATATAGTGCATTTAAACTAAAGTCGAGCTTTTGTGTAAATTCTTACTTTATCAGTAAAATCGGCCTTCTGCCATAGTTTTTTTTTTACTCTTTTCTTTGTTGTGATCTCTCGTTCCTCCATTCAAGGCCAATTTTTTCAGTGTTAGATTACATTTTCCAGGAGTGAACGAACAGTTTAAATATATATATATAATATATTATATATATATATATATATATGAATAACTTGATCACGAAGTATATAAAACGTGATGCTATGTATAAATAAAGGTTTTTGCCACGAAGGAAAACTGAAAAGCGAGATAGCCAAGAACTTTCGGTCTAGCACGACCCTTTACTTAGTAAGGGTCGTGCTAGACCGAAAGTTCTTGGCTATCTCGCTTTTCATTTTTCCCTTCGTGCAAAACCTTTTTATATATATATATATATATAATATATATAATATATATATATATATATATATATACATATACATATATATATATATATATATATATATATATATATATATATATATATATATATATATATATATATATATATGTATATATATATATATGATATATATATATATATATATATATATATCTATACATATATATATATATATATATATATATATATATATATATATATATATATATATATATATATATATATATATATATATATATCGATATATATATATATATATATATATATTATATATACATATATATATATATATATGTTAGCATGTGTGTATATATGCATATACATACATACACACACTCATATATCTTTATATATATATGATATATATATAGAATATATATCTATCTATATATATATACTTATATAATATATATATAATATATAAACAAGGGACACCTCTTTTTAAGCCAACTTTCCTCTTAAGAATATCATTTTTAAAAAATGTTAATGTACTGCTATTTCACACTGCTATCAACGTTAATAGTCAGTCATAGAGATTGATTTTGCCTCTCCTACAAAGTTCTCGTTATCCTCCTCCCTCTTTGACAGTCTTTTCATTGCCCTTTTTATTTCCCTGAGTTAACGCCACAAGAGGTACTCCAGCATGCAGGCAACAAGGAGAGAACCATGAGGTCAGGATGGAATGATAGAAAAGAATGGAAAGCTAATCCGGCAGATGGACAGAAAGACCAACGAACATTGTCTCTCATCAAACACCAGCTTCCCTTCCTGAGTTCCACTCCATAAGAGCAAATCCTAACACATGGCGGACTACCAGACCGAGTATTTTTACCATGCCAATACCCTATCAGCCCCCAGCCCCTCCACCCCCATCGTCAGCGTATCTACAAGGACCTCTCTCTCTCTCTCTCCGACACCAGGCAAAGTGCCCGGAATTGAGTTTTTACCAGTTACGCAAACCCTGTTTCTTTTGCTATTCCGTTTTTCGATTTCCGATGCAATTGTCGTATCGACCCGACTTTGTTGTAAAATGTGTCCATAATTGAATTCAGCAGTGTTGTGCCCAAGGATCCACTGGCAGCTACAGTGCGTCCTTGACCCCTTAGGCCCCGTCCACACGGTCGAGCTTTGGTCGACGAACTTTGTCCGATGTGACGTCAGAAGCGGAGAAACAGCGGGAAAAGTCAGAACTTTACCGCAGTTTCTCTGCTTCTGACATCACATCAAACAAAGTTCGTCGTGCAAAGCTCGGCCGTGTGGACGGGGCCTTAGGCCCTGTCCACACTAGCGGGCACTGCCCGACGGGCAAACTGTCCCCATAACCCGTACTGACCGACCGAGTAATGAGCCAAAATGATGCCATTGTCTGGTAACACTGCTTTAGAAGTTAGAGAAAATATAAATAGCTGGAAGTGCACGACGGGCATGCCCGCTTGTGTGGGCAGGCCCGTATTCGCACTAGTTTCATCAGTTAATCGCACGCTTTCCCGAATGCAGACATAATTTTCTCTCTGTGGATCCCTCTGCTCCGATTGTGCTTGCGTTGCCGTGGTAACCCTCTGCAGTTTGGTTTACGGTGCCCCTTGGAATTAAATCCTGACACCCAGTGATTCATTGCCTCATCTGATTTTAGTACTGCAACAGAACCCAGTTACCCGTTCTAGTTATTCCAATTCTTCTGATTATCTTAATTATAAATACGTGTGATTTTAGTTATCCTAAGTTTATCTAAAAAAATTCCCCCTTCTAGAAAAGCCCTCAGCTCATTTTCTTTGCTTCTGTGTTCTAACTACTTGGTCAGTCCTTCCTGGGTTTAGCATATATATATATATATATATATATATATATATATATATATATATATATATATATATAATATATATATATATTATATATATATTCCGAAGGAAGTAGTAGGGAAAGGCATCCTCATCTTTCAACAGTTTATTAATGCCGACGTTTCGCGACGAATTCCAGGTCGCATTTTCAAGGCTAAAAATATATATAAGTTTACGAACATTAATAATTGATCTAATTTAATTTATATTAAAAATTTCATGGCAACAGCTCTCAATACAGTAAAAGGTAAAAAGTTAAAAGGTAAAAGGTAAAAGGTAAGGTAAAAGGTAAAAGGTAAAAGGTAAAAGTTAACAGTTAAAAGTTAAAGTTAAAAGTTAAAATTGAACAGCACCTCAAAGTCAGACATATTAAAAGTACAGGACTTCACTAAAATTTCAGAAACACCTACCTATACAAAAGAAAGAGTAAAACTAACACAATATAGGTAAAAATACAGTGAGGCAGACCAGCTGCCCAAAACTAGGCTATGAACAATTTTACAGAGGGACGTTTGGGTATTTAACGACGGTACAGTCTTTTTAATAATGATAGATTCTAAAATTGTCAGGTTGTTGTTGTTCCGCAGTTGGCCCAAGATAGAAAAATCCTTGCTGTCAATATATGTTTTTACATGTTTTTGAGTGATTCCGTATATTGGATTGTTCTGGATTTGATAACCTACTACCTGTTCTATGGCTTATGCCCCTGTGGGAATCAATTCGAACCTTCAACAGCCTCCTCGTGCATCCCACGTATGTCCCGTGATCACATCTCGGGCAAGTATATTTATATACGACGCTGGACGAAAGCAGAGGACTGAGTCGGTCTTTGACTCTAAACAGCGATCCAATGGTTAAGGGATTTTTGGGGATAATTTTCAAGTCCACAGCCGGAAACATCTTTTGAATAGTGGATGTGCATGTTCTCCTAAAGGTATCATCATGCAAGAAAGGGAAACTTGCAAACATCTTTAGTCTCGATACAGTAGATACCGGTGTTAAATGCACCATTTTCTCTGTCAGCTAGTTGGTTCAGAGATCTGGAAAAAAAGCCGTGAAGGAAAACCAATTATTATTAAAACAAACAAAAAAAAAAAAAAAAACATTAAAAAAAAAAATATTTCACCAGAAAGGATATTTCGTCGTGAAAGCCTATCCAGTTTGATGAGTGAGTATAAGCTCTATGGAGGAGGGTTGAAAAATAGAGTTCCGTTTAAAATTAAAGAAACACGAACTATAAAAATTCATTCCCAAACCAGTAAATGTGTTTTTTTCTATACACCTGTGTAAAAGCCTGAGTCATCTCTGGAACAAACAATAAGATCAAGGAAGGGAAGCCTGTTATTTACCTCTTTCTCCATAGTAAACATTATGTTTGGATGTTGTCGGTTGACGAACTCCAGAAAGGACTCTGCAAGGCATTCATAACGAAACAAGGCGAACGTGTCGTCAACGAATCTCCGATAAAATAGGGGAAGGAACCTAATGGGACATTCATCCATTATTGTTTTCCTTCACGGCTTTTACTATGGAGAAAGAGGTAAATAACAGGCTTCCCTTCCTTGATCTTATTGTTTCCAGAGATGACTCAGGCTTTTACACAGGTGTGTATAGAAAAAAACACATTTACTGGTTTGGGAATGAATTTTTATAGTTCGTGTTTCTTTAATTTTAAACGGAACTCTATTTTAACCCTCGCTCCATAGAGCTTATACTCACTCATCAAACTGGATAGGCTTTCACGACGAAATATCCTTTCTGGTGAAATATTTTAATAATAATTGTTTTCCTTCACGGCTTTTTTTCAGATCTCTAAACAAACTGCTGACAGAGAAAATGGTGCATTCAACACCGGTATCTACTGTATCGAGACTAAAGATGTTTGCAAGTTTCCCTTTCTTGCATGATGATACTTTAGGAGAACATGCACATCCACTATTCAAAAGCATGTTTCCGGCTGTGGACTTGAAAATTATCCCCAAAAATCCCTTAACCATTGGATCGCTGTTTAGAGTCAAAGACCGACTCAGTCCTCTGCTTTCGTCCAACGTCGTATATAATATACTTGCCCGAGATGTGATCACGGGACATACGTGGGATGCACGAGGAGGCTGTTGAAGGTTCGAATTGATTCCCACAGGGGCATAAGCCATAGAACAGGTAGTAGGTTATCAAATCCAGAACAATCCAATATACGGAATCACTCAAAACATGTAAAACAAAAATATATTGACAGCAAGGATTTTTCTATCTTGGGCCAACTGTGGAACAACAACAACCTGACAATTTTAGAATCTATCATTATTAAAAAGACTGTACCGTCGTTAAATACCCAAACGTCCTCTGTAAAATTGTTCATAGCCTAGTTTGGGCAGCTGGTCTGCCTCACTGGTATTTTTACCTATATTGTGTCAGTTTACTCTTTCTTTTGTATAGGTAGGTGTTTCTGAAATTTTAGTGAAGTCCTGTACTTTTAATATGTCTGACTTTGAAGGTGCTGTTCAATTTTAACTTTTACTTTTTACCATTTTACCTTTTACCTTTTACTTTTACCTTTTACCTTTTCTTTTACCTTTTACCTTTACCTTTTACCTTTTACTTTTTACCTTTTACCTTTTACTTTTACCTTTTGTTTTAACTTTTAACTTTTTACTTTTTACTGTATTGAGAGCTGTTGCCATGACATTTTTAATATAAATTAAATTAGATGCAATTATTAATGTTCGTAAACTTATATATTTTTAGCCTTGAAAATGCGACCTGGAATTCGTCGCGAAACGTCGGCATTAATAAACTGTTGAAAGATGAGGATGCCTTTCCCTACTACTTCCTTCGGAATATATCTTCTTTGAGCCCCAGCTCCGGCCCTTATGTGTATATATATATATATATATATTTTACATAAGTCATATATATAATATATATATATATATATATATATATATATATATATATATATGCATGAGTGTGTGTTTTTGTTATTATGAATATTATCGGTACCATCAGTTTTCTATGCCCTTTTATTGCCTTTTTATGACAAATCAGGGATATCAGACACTTTGATAAAGTGTTTGATATCCCATTAGTTATTATGAGTAGAATCATAGCAATAGCTGTGAAGAGGATCGTACGTTAAGAAGAGCAAAAATCCAGACGAATGCAAAAATATGATTGAAAAGGCTTCGAAACTCGAGTACAATCTCCCGTATGATTTTAACGACAAAACAAAGACAAGAACAATTCATCGCTTGGTATCTTATCTCGCGAAAATGGAAATGCTTTTTCATGTCGTCCATTCCGTGGTTTTCTTCATATTTTAGATAAATTTTTTCTTCCATTATGCTTCTATTTTTTTATCCCTATTTAATCAATATACGCCCGAAGGATAATGCTTTAGGACAATAATTAAATTTATATCATCGGTCAGTAGAGATGAATGACCTTGCGTAAATACCTTTAGGTTTTGGAGAAAGAAAACTACGGGGTGTCCATAAAGTCCAAGTACCTCTCTGAGCAGTAAATACTTGTAACGGTACTGGAACTTTATGGACACCCTGTACTATTTGCTGCACAAACAGCAAAACAGCATAAGGAATTAGAACCACTTTGGTTATTAGTCCGTCACGTTTTCACTCTCAACGGAAATCCTTCACATTTCCATAGATTGGCCCTTTGTCGTTTCGGAACTGCGACAAGAAAACCTGTCTTAACATCGCCATATATGTATTTCCTATTTTCCGTAGCTGTCATATTCTGCCATCGGTGGTCAGGACCGAGTTCATTTTGAGACCGGAATTCGTGGTTTCATTTTGGCATTTCGGGTTGTCAGGTGGTACGACGTTCCACTCACACACATTTAAAGGGACAGGCCATGTTAGATGGCCAATGTCAGTGGACACAAAAAAAAAAACTGCCAGTAACCCTAGTACTTTTGGCGTGTTGTCTAAATGGCGTGGTAACTTCCATGATAATAAATGTCTAGTTTTCTTTTTATTCTTCTGACGATTGACGAAATAAAACAGTATTGAGTAATTCGACTTGAAGAGCCCATTAAGATTAGTTTGCACAGGTGTATATAAGTAATTTTAATACAGTGGAAATTTGTAAATAACGGTGACTGTTAAATGAGTGTTTGTGGTAATAGAGAAAACGAAATTATACAGGACATAAAGGCATTGTCACGGAAATAGTTCTTTGATACAAGTAATATAACTTTAACCTTGGGAAATGCATCCGTATCATAAAATATTATTCATATAAATGCATGCATACATACATACAATCATACATACATATATATATATATATATATATATATATATATATATATATATATATATATATGCGTGTGTGTGTGTCTGTGTTTATATATATATAGAACACCTACGGATGCATATAAACGTGTGCTTGAATCAGTCCATACCAAGGTGTGCAGTTGTCGTTTGCGTTAAAATATTCCAGACATTACGAGCTTCCCTTGTCTTTAGTCAAAACAAATGATTTCAACTGTGATTTAAGGGGGAAGGGAGACACGTCCTTTTAAGCGGTCATAGGGAAGATTTGACTGTTAAAACGAACACATTCCACAAATGCTGGGCGGTTAACTGGCGATATTCAATTATGGCGGCTGCAACTGTAGGAGGGACGCCGGTAGTAAATACATTATGAGACCTACGGCCAGAGGGAGGTGGAAAACCATTAGGGAAATTGGTAGTCAGCTTTCAGGAAGAACATTTACTGTAGAATACACAATTTTATTTTTTATCTATTAATACGAATTCTCGTATTTACGTCATTTACTCATGCTTTGTATGTATCGGTTAGTTTCTCACGTACATTGTATAGAATTTAATCTTGTATATATTTATATAACTGCTATAACAAGCCACTCTATTCATACTGCATTTCTAGTTCTCAGTCCACAAGGGAAAGTCATTCTTGCACCGAGATTGCGAAAGTTCAATCATGCTCAACGTCTCTGCCTCTGCAGAAACTTGATTTGATTTCAGTTAAGAGAAGATGGAGGAGCAGGTCCTATAGATCTCGAATTTTAGGAAGCTAAAGTTGTTATGTCTTGAGACGTTATTCTTCATCTTCTTTCCCACCATTATTCCTGCATTAAGGGGTCGGTTGCTTGATGCGCCTTCTCCTCCTCCACTGCCTTCTATCAAAGGCATCATCATCCTCCACCAAACCTCTTCTCTCCATATCTTCCGTCACTTTATCTCGCCATCTGATTCTCTGTCTCCCTCTCGATCTTCCTCCTCTAACAGGCTCCTCCCAAACCCTCTTCACTCCCTCCTCATCATCCATTTTCAGCATATGCCCATACCATCTCAATCGTGACACTCTTATCGCCTCCGTAATCTTTACTAAGCCTGCTCTTCATCTTATTTCATCATTTTCCAATCTCTCAAACAGCGATATTCCCATAATCCACCTCAGCATTCTCATCTCTATTCTCTCAAGCTTTACTTTCTCCTTCTTCTTAAACGTGAGACGTTATTCCTGTGCTTCCAAAGAGAAACGCTCGATTTTGTTCTCTCATTTTATTCTCATCTTGTCAGTCCAAACATTCTTGCCACTGATCTCGAACTAAGTCTCTGATTCCAGGTTTAATATGATTACATAGGATGTGAAATCTCACTGGAGGTCGGTCGAATGTTCTCGTTAGATAGTTTGTCAGCTTCTTCGTTTCACTAGATAGCTTCATGCTCGTACACGTAGCTTCATATTCATCCGCAATGACGGATATAAAGCCGTTGGCAACGTTCTTTGAACCATTGAGTTAATGGAATTTAAAACTGACGTAAATAGATATAGGTAATTGGAGAAGTGTTGTCTGGAGATAATATGTCTGTGTGTTTACGATTGATGTGTGCCATCTTTTATTTTATGGAAACACTTTTATAATTTCCAGTACGATTTGCTAGGTTGGAGAGACCTGTTGAATTTCTCGAGGGTGAGAAGTCGAACAATCTCTTTATATAGAAAGAAAAATGAGGATAGTGAGACTAGGAGACCTCGGAAGAAGAAATGTTGAAAGGAGAAAACAATGATAATGAGAAAAGGTACAAGAAATTAGATAATTGTTGCCTTAAAACCTTAGAGGTCAGAACAGCTACCGTATTTAAAGATAACTGTCCTCTAGATAAAATTATGCTGTAAAGGTTTGTGTATGCATATATATAGTATATATATGTGTGTGTGTGTGTGTGCATTAAGCCACAGCTGTCCTTCAATATGTAATTCACTCTACCTCGGAATTGACATATTTTCATATATGTTAACCGAAGGGAAATTTTTCAGTCGATAAGAAATTAAAAGTAATTATGTATTCCAGTGTGCAAAATATTTACCTTACTCTGAACCACAACAGAAACTTCAAAAATTACTTTGTACGTCATATATTGCATTTATGGAATCATCTGTATACTTCTACCGTACAGCAAAAAAGGTTAAAATATTCTGAAATGACTGAAAAGCCGCTTCTTTTATATTTCAAATATAGCTCATAGAATACCTTCATAGATGCCTAGTTTTAGACATTTGTTGTGATAACGTAAATAAGGATTTTGTACGAAGAACCAAAGCTATATACAAGACTATCTGATGGAAAACGCTAATAATCCTGTTTAGTCGGGGAGTTTAGGGACTTGATCCTTCAGATTCATATAAAAGCATCAAATCTGGCCTAGTCGTAGGTTATATGTTATACTATTTCGAGTTATAGAGAGTGCCAAGAATATTGCCCACGTTAACCCCTTTTTTTGGTTGGGAAACCCACTTTTGGGGGATATTTTTTCTGTGGTTTTTGTTTTCTCTCCAAAATGGTGTGTTCCATGTATTTTTATATATAGTGTAGTATATATATATATATATATATATATATATATATAATATATATATATATAATATGTGTGTGTGTGTGTGTGTGTGTGTGTATGTGTATATATATATATATATATATATATATATATGTGTATGTGTGTGTGTGTGTGGTGTGTGTGTGTGTGTGTGTGTGTGTGTATATATATATATATATATATATATATATATATATATATATATATATATAGTAGGAATAAAACAGCAAACAGCCATCGTAGCATTTTAGATTTATTGGCCAAATTTTCGAGACTACATGTCTCATCATCAGGCTGTAAAACAAAGAATAAAAATTAAAAACGACTCAGTTTAAAAAAATCACAAAGTCTAAAAACAAGAAACTTGAATTTAAAACAAACAAAGATAAGCTAAAACATTATTAAAAAACATTGAAAACCTAATACTGAGAAAAAAAATTTAAAATTATATATATAAAAAGTTATGGTGTTAAAATGTATTGTACCTTACTCTATCTGAGCCAAGAACTGAGTGACATTCTCAGTTTTTCAGGAGGACGACGTCAACTTAGGCGATATAAGACCGTGGAAGAGTTTCTGACTGTTTTAGGAAGGAACAAGCTGTTTAATAGTTAATGATTCCAGGATGGAGAGAGAGTGGTCATTGGGTGCTTGGGCGATAACATTAAAGTCTTCATAAGTGAATGATGTCTTGCATTTCTTACAGTGGTCTCTTATATTAGAAAATTCTTTAGTTTTTAATTGACATCCAGTTCGATGACTAACTCCAAGATGAGAATCAGCTCTGACTTTGAGCAATCTCTTAGTGGCTCCGATATATTTCCCAACTTTACATTTTGGGCAAGTGAAACAATAAACCACTAGAGATCGCATCAAGGCAGGAAGCCTATCCTTATGGTGAAATAATGACCCAATTGTCTTGGGATTTTTTGAACATAATCTGATGTCTATAGCTGGAAATGTACTGCGAATTGAGTCTTGTAGTGTTTGTTTGAATTTCTTCGAATGTACAAAAGGAATGGAGGCATACATGAGCAATTTAGAAACTATTTACATACTTGTTGAATAAGAAGGATGGATACGAATTATTTTTGAAAAATTGTAGTAAAAACAGAATTTCCTCGTGAAAGTTGTGCCAGGTAGAGGATAACATGTAGGCACGGTGCAACAGTGTGAAAATACTATTTAATTTAAAACTGAAAGAGCAATTGCTGTAAAAGTTCGTACCTTGGCCTGTAAATGTCTTTTTTCTAAAAACACTGGTATTAAAACCTTGAGGAGTTCGAGTGATTAAAATATCTAAAAATGGAAGTTTATTGTCGTCTTCGTGTTCAATTGTGAACTGTATATTTGGGTGTAAGCCATTAATATATTCTAAGAAATTTTCTGCCTCCGCCCTAGATCTAAATAAAGCAATTGTGTCATCTATATATCTTCTGTAAAAGAGAGGACGACATGTTGAAGAACATCTTTCAAGCATTTGTTCTTCGAGAGAGCACATGAAGGCAATTAGCCATAACTGGACCTAAAGGGGAGCCCATAGAACACCATCTACTTGTTTGTAAATTATCTTGTTAAAAATAAAGTGAGTGTCCTGCACTGCAATTTGTAAAAGTTTTTCTAAATTGTCCTTTTTAAAGCCGTGAAATAAAAAATCATCAACAGAAAAGATTTTCTCTAAAATAATATCGACCGTCGCCTGCAACGGTATATTTGTGAAGAGGGATGTGACATCAAAACTAACCATATGCAAGTCAACATCCTGGGGTAAAATATCAGGTACAAGGCTGGCGGAATTATGTAAAGAATACTCATTATTGGCGAAAGGCTGTAACATTGGTACGAGGTATTTAGCTATTTGATAGTTGGGAGTATTATAAGCAGCCAAAATAGGTCTCAAAGGAACATTATCTTTGTGAATTTTTGGAAGGCCATATAAAATTCCGTATGAAGAACCAGAAGAGTATAATTCTTGGTAGGTACTTTCAGTTATAATATTATCATCTTTAAAACCTTTTAACAACCTGTTGATTTTATCTTCCACCTTAAAGATTGGTTGGTAAGTGGGGTTACCTACTTCAATGAACTTTGTTCTGTCCTTTAAAATATCATCCATTTTCTGTATGTACTCATTTTTATTTAAAATCACTGTACCTCTTCCTTTGTCTGGTCTAGTAATGATAATGTCTGGATTGTTGGATAAGCTTTTCAGTAGCTGATAGTCATCTCTTCGAAAGAAAGGAAACCAGTTGGTTGACAATCTTGAAAATGTTTTCTGAGCAATAGTTTGTATATCTCTTTGTAAACTGGATAAATCACCTGGTAATTGTAACGACCGAAGTCGTACAAACAGAATTTCAATAGGTAAGTAAAATTGACTAAAGTTAGGTTTAAAATTTGGCATACAAAAATCCAAACCCAATGACAGTAGGAACTCTTCTCTCTTAGACAAGACATAACTAGAGTAATTAAAAACTGTATTTTTGGAATCTAGAAATTTTGGAATCTGAATTCCCAATCGTTCAAGTTTCTTGGAATGAATATTTTGTACATGCACAGAATAAGTGTTTACATTTTTGGTTAATACATTTTTGACATAAATAAAATCAATATATGATACAGCATTCTTTAAGACATTATATAAAGAGTCAGATGTGTCCTTGTGCCTCGCAAAAAGCTTTTCTTTGTGCTTGATTTCGATATCCAGTAGTTGTCGTGTGCTATCACGGTAGAATTCTGAGTGATACAGCGAGGCTCGGTAAAGCTTAAACTTAACGAAATTAGGGGTGATATTATTAAGTCTGCAGTATAACAGGAAATCTAGATCCAGCTGAGCCTTCAGACCTCTTTTAAGGGACGTCTCCAACTGACGGTAGGTACGTAGAATCTGTTGCCCATATTTAGTTCGTAGATATACTGGAAGATTGGGGCATCTAGAACGCCGTAGATTCAGTAGGAATAAAACAGCAAACAGCCATCTATCTATCTGAGCCAAGAACTGAGTGACATTCTCAGTTTTTCAGGAGGACGACGTCAACTCAGTTCTTAGCTCAGATAGAGTAAGGTACAATACATTTTAACACCATAACTTTTTATATATATAATTTTAAATTTTTTTTCTCAGTATTAGGTTTTCAATGTTTTTTAATAATGTTTTAGCTTATTTTTGTTTGTTTTAAATTCAAGTTTCTTGTTTTTAGACTTTGTGATTTTTTTAAACTGAGTCGTTTTTAATTTTTATTCTTTGTATTTTACAGCCCTGATGATGAGACATGTAGTCTCGAAAATTTGGCCAATAAATCTAAAATGCTACGATGGCTGTTTGCTGTTTTATTCCTACTGAATCTACGGCGTTCTAGATGCCCCAATCTTCCAGTATATATATATATATAATATATATATATATATATATATATATATATATATATATATATATATATATATATATATATATATATATATATATATATACCTGTTTGCAAAAAGTGAAAGTGTTGTGCACCTGACATATTTGAACTAGACCATCATAAAAGCGGAGTTTTCACCCAACAAATTCATCTCTCTGGTATTTTTATCGGGAAATAAAACTTTCAATAGTTATTGAAGGGCTATTTATTTTATTTAATGAATTCGAGGCCCAGCAACACCAGTTACTGAAATGGGGTTGTCTCCATTAGCTATAGTGTGTTTGTATGGAAAATATAAATTTTATTGTTAAGAATTTTCCAGTGTATCAAAAATCTACTATGAGGTCAAAATTGTTAAAGAACTACAGTGCAACAGTGCAGTTTTGGTGAAGCCACAGAATAACAGACCATTATAATAAAAAAAAAAATATCGCAATGAAATGTGACAAAAACAGTGTGCAAGAACTATTGTTTTTTTACATTGTCATCATCATCACAGTCATTGTCTACGTATCAACCTTCACAGTTACGGTGCGTAGTAAGAAAAAAAACAGAAATAGTGCAAGCCCCAAAATGAATTAAACACATAATTGTATAGTGAACTCAAAACTCAACACTGATTTTATATTATATATATATATATATATATATATATATATATATATATATATATATATATAGTATTATATATATATAATATATATATATATATATATATAAATATATATATATATACATATTTTTTTTATATATATATATATATTATATAGATATATATATATATCTAATATATATATATTATATATATATTATATATATATATATATATATATGAGATATATATATATATATATATATATATATATATATAAATATATATTTATATATATATATATATTATATATATATATATATATATATATATTAAATTGTAAATGTACTAAGCTGGAGTCAACTGCACCAGACTTTGCCAGTGTGAAGGTGGATGCAAGAACAGTGACTGTAATGATGATGGTGATGTTTTAAAATGATAATTCTTGTGATCTTTATTTTTATTCTAATGCTGATTATTGATTACACTGGAGAGCTGCGTTAAGATAATGTTTTAGTTTGTATCATAATGATTTTTTTAAACTGTGCAGGACTCTTCTAATGTGATAGTTGATGCAAAATAATGATTGATGTTAATGATGACGGTGATATGTGATATTGCAATATATATATATATATATATATATATATATATATATATATATATACTATATATATATATATATATATATATATATATATCTATATATATATATATTATATATATAATATATATAATATATACACATATATATATATATATATCATATACATATATATATATATATATACATATATATATATATATAATATATATGCGTGTGTGTGTGTGTGTAATATACAATAACTGCAATATCACATATCACCATCATCATTAACTTCAATCATTGTTTTGCATCAACTATCACATTAGAAGAGTCCTGCACAGTTTAAAAAAATCAGTATGATACAAACTTAAACATTATTTTAACGCAGGTCTCCAGTGTAATAAAAAAATCAGCATTAGAATAAAAATAAAGATCACAAGAATTATCATTTTAAAATAGCACCATTATCATTATAGTCACTGTTCATGCATCCACCTTCACACTGGCACAGTCTGGTGCAGTTGACTCCAGCTCTTAGTACATTTGCAGTTTCTAGTACAAGATTTTTTACAAGTATGGAGGAGGATGGAACACGCATTGCTAGCATCTGCAATTGATGTCCAGTATGGCATCCAGGTTCCACCGTCATCTCTATGCCAGCTGCTCCATTCACCAAAGAATGGGATTTCTCGGGATCGTGAAATGGATGGATTCCAGTAAAAGCTTGGGGGCAGCAGTGCTCTCTTTGGAACAGTGCTGCCTGAGTAGGTGGAATATTCTCAAGTGTTCTTCTGCCATTTCTAAAAAGATAGCACCTGGCTTCATTGACCTTGGTTAAATCACATCCCTTACTGTACGTAAGCACCACAAATCTCTCCAAGCTTTGCATGTGCTGAGACTCAAGCATGGAGAGTTTTGGGTGTTTTACTTAGAGCTGTCAGTGTTTCAATAAGTCCAGATGTAATTTGCCAAGATGCCTATGCAGTCTTTTACTCACAGCTAAGGAACTGTGATGTTGTTGATGTTGCTCCACATCCTGTAATTGCACGAAATAGTGGCAATGCCAGAGAATTGCTTGGTCCGAGCTGAGAATAGATATTGTATATGGGAATATCACCATATCTCTGTCTACTACCCACAGCTGCGAGAGACCGAGTGTGGTATAGAATCGTATGCAAAGGACGACCACGTCACTGTCAACAGTGGGCACATACTCTGTCCAGTGACCTTTTACTGCAACATATGCCAGATGGAGCAACAAGGTTCTCGAATCTGCCTCAGAGTGGTTTCAGGGTTGGAAAACACATGCTCATACTTGGTGCTCAGTAGAAGCCTTCCAATCCATGTCACTCTTGACTGTCTCTTCAGTGAGAAAAGGGAAGAGTTCTTTCTTATTTTTTATCGTTTTATGAAAGCCACTGTGCCAATCATTCTTTGGAATTTGGATGCTGCTATCAATACAAGTAACTGTGTGGTTAGTCTGAGACATTATATATGGTACGATGTTTTTTTTAACGCATATTTAGAAAAGGTTGATGATGTGGGCCGTGCCATATGGACAATAGCAGCCATGTCTACCACAACAAGTGTGGGTAGTCTTGCTGATACTGCCTGGTCTTTAGGTTCTCTGATGCTTTCTAAAATGTCAGACTTGTGACCTAAACGAACCAAATCATGATCTGCCAAACTGGGTGGTTCTCATTGATCCCCAAAATGAAAAAAAAGAATATCTGCTATATCAGCATCTTAGGGAGACTGTAGAGAAAGGGAGAGGTGTCAGATCAAAGATGTACTTTTCTTATGCTGACTGCTGTACTTGCTGCCCTTCAGGACGATTGGCGAATGTTGGTATTTTGTTTCGTGAGATGATATCAGATGTTGATACTTAAGCCGTTTCTAGTCTTTGTGAGAAGCAAGCTTCATCGAAGGACTTGATCAATTTCTTCAACTTGCGATAGTGATTGAATGGCTTGTTCTATGACAACCTTTTTGTCAAGTGTTACGAGCTCTTGACCTGTGTCAAGGAAGGAATTACCCAGCTGTTCAACTACGTTTGTAAATGAGCTTATATGATACTTGATTTGTAAGTTGTGGTTTGTGCATCATTCAATCATTTTTTTTTTTTTTTTTAGCTATTCACGATCATTTTATTTTCTCGGCATGTTGATGCAGAAACGTTAATATGAGAACAAGATAATACATATCTTAATGAAAGAGAAGTATTCACCCAACAAGTTCAGCTCTATGGAAATTTATCTAGAAATATGTACATCATCCAGGAGTTATTGAAGGAAAGGTAATCGTGAAATCGATTTTTTTCATTGGCTGCAAAATGTGCCTCCACTTGAGGGATGATTTACGCAGAAACAATTTTATTTACAAGAATAACTTGAAAATTTGAATTTGCGTAGAATTTTATTTCCAGTTCTCTTTATTCGTCTACATTTTCACATACAATGCACCGTTTTAGAAAAAAAAACGAAAAATATTGAAAAATACCCCACCGCAAAGGGGGTTTTCCACCCAAAAAGGGAGGTTGAAGTGGACAATTTTCTTGGCACTCTCTAGAACTCAAAATAGTATAGTACAACCTACATGTGGGCCAAATTTGATAATTTTAGAGTAATGTGCACGATCACCCCCTTCCCTAGTCCCTAAGCTCCCCGAATATCTGGCATTTCTCTTTACCTTTAAATTACCTGTATCTGAGCTCATACATTTCTTTCTCTTCTTTAAATCTTCAGCTGAAGACCTTCATGGACAAATTCAACAGACCTTAAACCCAACAGGGTTCCGATGGGAAACTGGCCTATAGAGAGAGAGAGAGAGAAGAGAGAGAGAGAGAGAGAGAGAGAGAGAGAGAGATAAGAAAATGTGAGGGAACATAAAATAAATCCGATATGCCTGAATTCAGGAGACTTCACCACAAAGCATGAATGTATTTACGCTCTTTGCTCTTACACATTTGGATATCAGATGATTCCACGGCTTCATTAGGTAATAAACTATTCCACATTTTTGTTGTAGCAATCATTAACAGTAAAAAGGATGCCAAGGTCGTGGATATTGAGATAAAAGATTTATGAACTTTCCAGAAATGTTCAAGTGGATTTTTAAACTATAAATTTAAACAAATATTTCACAGCAAGGATTCCAGGCTAATGAAAAGAAGTCTTTGATTGTTTTAAAAAAAATACTCTTAGTTTATAACACGTTTCTTCCTCCTGAGAAGAATTTTGGCAAGAACAAGATAAAAGAAAATTCCCGGACTTATTTTAAACCTGTGGATAATATACCTGTCTTTCCTTATACGAAGACCCTGGCACTAACTGTCTCTGAACAGGGAAAAATGTTTGCGAAACGTTTTTGTTTTTCATAATTAAACTGTTATTCCTGGCGCAGGTTTTAGCTTTTTTTTTCCATGACACCTAGAATACCTTTTTTCTTCATTAGCTACTCTTAAACGGGTCTTCTCGAACACTTCTTCCGGTAACTGGCTGTCTAGACCAGCAGCCTTTATATTCTCTCTGGAAGACCGTCTCGGACGACAAATGAAAAGTTACAAGGCGTTTAGCGGCAGCCATTGTGTTCGCAACATCATTTTTTCTCATTTCTCGGTCATTTCCGCTTTCTCCCTAGTGTTCCCTGGCGTTATTCCGAGCGTTTTATACGGCGCTAACTCCTGCCGCAGATCTTTTTTTTTTATCCTATTCCCATACTTTCTCTTCTATTCTCCTTCCCCTCGGTTTCAGGCGGGAATTTCGCCCTGGGAACAATATTATAATCGTTTCTTTTTTCTTTTGGATGCATAATTTTTCGGTTAATTAGCTCACCTACTATTTCTCTCTTTCCGAATATCTCGCGCTCCTCCGTCCCTCCCTTCCCCCAAAGGCGTTACCCGTCTCGTCCTTTTTCATTTTTCTCCTAATTATCGGTCTTAATTTTTCGGTGTTTCGTTTCATTCCCCCTTCCTGAGTCGTACACTCTCATCTTTCCCCTCCCCCGTCTCTCCTTCATATTAACCTCGTGAATTGTATATCTCTCCCTTTTCCTGGTTACGCGTTCTTGTTTCTACTTCTGCAAGCATATATTCATTCTATTATGATCATTCCGAGCAATTTATTTGACTTATGGGGAAACAGAATTATCTGAGCGTGATGTGACGCAGTAATGGCGCATTTTACAGTAGTGATAGGGTAGATATTCATCATAATTTTCTCTCTCTCTCTCTCTCTCTCTCTCTCTCTCTCTCTCTTTGTGTGTGTGTGTGTGCGTGTACAGCCCCATCACAAAGAAGCCATGATGGTCGCACGCAGGGAAACTATTTTTCCCCTTGTTCAGAGTGAACTGAAGTTTTAAAGTTTACCGTCTCTAATATTTTTATGTAAAGATGGTGTCACACTTATTTTTGGTCCAAGTATCTCTTCTTGTGTTATGCATTTTATTTTCGTGTTGATTATTGTTTCACATATAATTTTTGGTGCACTAGGCACTCGGGTTTAATATAGATGCTTCTGTCTCTCTCCCAGGTGTGTTTTGATGTAGTACCCATGATCGATTTTGGGATAAGAATATTCAGTAGTAATGAACACTCGAAAGGGTGCATTTTATGATGTAGACTAAACTTTGTGACTTATTTTAGTGTTGATCATGTCGTTGAAACGACCAAAGACTGTTTTGATTAACTATGTGATGACTGTTATATATATATTTTTGGTTATATATTTTTGCTGGAAATTTTGGTCGTAATATTTTATTAAGTCCCTGCGATGTTTTTGAGATCCCGTTTTATTTGACACATTTTCAGTTTTTTTTTATGAGATCAGATTATATAACTCTCACTCCCTAGACTAGTTAATGCTTTTGGGTAAATTTTCGAGAAACAATTATTTCTGTATCTCGACATTTGATTCAGTGGCCTTGGTCAATTATTAGATATGATATGATATATATATATATATATATATATATATAATATATATATAATATATATATATATCTATATTGAGAGAGAGAGAGAGAGAGAGAGAAGAGGGGGGGGGGGGGGGGGGGGCTTAGTCTCCTTCCTCAGGTGACCAGACGCGCCAGTAGAAACTTCAGGTGGATATATATATATATATATTAAAAAAAAAGTAAGAGCGTCCTTTAGAGAACATTATAAATAACATAAGGAGTTATTCAACATCTCATGACAGATAGATGTCTCGCCCGTAGCTGTCCTGCTCTTCTTTGCAAAGCCTCTGGGATGTGTATACATTTACCGGGCTGCTCTCTACTTATATATGTAAGTGTTTACATAATAAAAATATGGAATGTAGTCATATATATAAAAAGTCTAAAACTAAAGAGGGTCAACCATTTGCTTGCAGGAATGTGATCAGACTAGAGACGCTAAAGATGACGTATACAATAAGTATGTAGGCTAAGATAACATGCCGTCACCTGTAGTCATTCAATTGTTTATAAACATTAGTCCAAGCTCCCTGCTTGAGACAACTACCCCGACCCTAACTTCAAACGGCCTACGTGATCTGTAGCGTGTCTCATTTTGATTGTGTGTTCGTATGAAAACCGTATGTTCATTTGTATGTATGTTCATATGTTCGAACTATTGTCTGTTCCTTCATAACTTGTAACAGAGATGGTAGACGAGCAGAACAGAGTTAGCTATCGTCATTAGAAGACCTGTACCTCTTTACCTAAGCTTTATCATAGTAGAGGATAGGATTAGCCATCATCATTGGCAGAAGCGATCAAGCTATCGTTATTAGAAGACTTGTACAATCATATCTGATCTTCAGCATGTAAAACTTCAGAAGAATACATATAGTTTTATATTTCGTGTTTTCTACAAGAACCTCCTCACCATGAGTTTAACACTCGTCGTAAAATAACAAGATAATACCGACTTCGTAAATGATCTACAAACCCCCAGACACTCCATTGAAGATGGAAGTGCAATACCAAAACCGACTAAGCGTAAGATTATCGCTAGTCTAACATTACCTCATAGGGCGCCTTATCATACAAGGCCCTAATATTGGTGGCCAGCGTACCAGACGAACTCTACAACGTCCTACGAAGAAAAACCAGAATAATAAATCATGTATCATAAGAAGTCAACGACGACGGAAGCAGCAGATTCTTCAAGCAACCTAGTATCATCGTTTAGTGAGCGACTTCAGAAAACAATAAGAACTCTTCAACGACGACGAAAGCAACAGATTCTTCAACCAACTTAGTATCATCGTTTAGTGAATAACTTCAAGAAACAAAACCGACGTGTCTTTTCCTACGGCAACGGAAACTTCGTCTCTCATTAGAATCATTCAAGAAAACATCGTTAGTGAGCGTTTCCGGCACTGCAAGAAACAAACCGAACGCGTCTGCAGCATCGGATTTTCAAGGGCTCGAATCATCGAAACAACCCGCACGGGGGAAACTGAAGCCAAACCAGGTCATCCGCTAAATAGAGAAGGAGGACCAAGGCCGTGTGTCGTTATCGGAACACCGTGACTTCCCACAAAAGCAAGCTAAGTACAATTTTTTATTCATTTGGAGTAACTTTGAGTGTTTCCTTTGCAGGTCGAATTTCGTTATTCCTGTGGCTGAAGTTACGAGACATTCTTAATCTTACTTTTTTACAGAAATTATCAACATCATTGAGATTTCGCTACTGCGAGTTTTTTTATCTTTGAGTGTCTGTTTCCAGAAGTTCTACTGAAATATCATAATCATATACTATGTTAATTTTATCATTTTGGGTGATTATTAATCCCTTACGTAACAAATCATATTAAACAGTGAATATGCGTTTACGCAGTGGACGTCTGTATTTATACAGATGCATGGATAGGGTCGTTAACCGTAGTGATTAGAAAACACACAAAAAAACAAGTGGAACACCCGTACAAATCTATATAAATTAGAGGTAACACTATTTCGGGTCATGACAATAAATGCTCCTTTGCAAAGTCCCGCTCGCAGTTTTAGCCTTGAGTTTTTTTTTTTAGTTATATAAAATATCGAACCTCAATGACTCAACTTACTTTAAAAATATGGCTGGATTGCAAGGAATAACATGTCTGTAAAAAACTTTCATCAGGCTAAATGCGCTGGACCAGGAATCCCTCACTAACTTTTCAAATTTTAGCAAAGAATGCAAGTACAAACAGTTAATATTGAATGCAGTAGTGATAACTTGTCTTATTAGTAATCGCTCAGTTCCTAATATGTTCGTCATCATTGCTTTGATACGTAACCAGGCAACATAATGCTAAAAACACACAATACGTTGCCGATGGTAATAAGAGAAGGATCTTAATTATTACACAAAAAAAAAAAATAGAAACAGTAGCCCGTTCAGAATCAAACAAGCAAACTCGGTGACGTGTCACCTAGTCAAGCGTCAGGTCAGTCAAAAACTGCCGAAGTGTTCAAAGCATAGCAAATTCCATACAATAAGCGACTCTAGCAGAGTGGGGAAAGCGATGTTGGTTCATACATACCGATATTCTTTTTTGAATAAAAAGGATTTTTCCTATGAAAACACACGACCGTATAAGTATCAGAGCAGGTTTTTCGTTTTTTTTTTTTAATACGTAGTTATTATAAGTAGTGGTGGATAAAGCCCGACTGTAACGCGCCCGTAAAAATTAGAATATCTTGTTTATTCCTTTAGTACACGTAATAATCCTGTTACGGACTCACCGTCTGTTGTTCGAACTTCCCTAATGAGAAGTCCGGATAAGCGAGCGTTTACAGAGACCTCTATAGTTATAAAAAACATTGATCTGTATCTAGTGTAATTGTAAGATTCATCTAGGGGTATACAAAATATTAACTTACATCCTGCAAAATAAGGCGTGTTTATCAAAGGGAAATCCTATAAACCTTCAAACATATTAAAATCCGTTTGAACAAAAATGAGACAGTTAATCAAATAATAACTTATATAAAGGAACTATACATTTGTCTCATAAATCGTAACATTGTTCAAATGACCCAACAGAATTCTCCCACAACCGCAGTCGCACTTTGCACGCAAAAATCTCGAGAAGCATGCACCCTCGAATGTCTTAGTGCGTGTAAAAAGACTTTGCTGGGAAATGAAATTTTATCCTTCCGACACTCTGAAATATAACGATTTCCGCGAACAAAGCCCTAGACACGGTTGACTCGCTGCAAACAAGTTAATATAGTAAGAATCCACAAAAACCTATACATATGAAATATCGCATTTCTTTTATTGTTGCTAACTTTTAATCCCAACCAACCCGTCGTGATGAATCTCTCTGATAATCTATCTAAAGTAATATCAGTAAAGTCATCAAGCAGAGGTGATTCAGCAGAAATTTTTTTTTATCTTTTACCTGAATACCAGGAAGTTTCTCCACTAGCGAGTGATCTCTGGGAAAAAACGGATGTAATTTAACACAAAATACGGTCTAAGGACAAACATAAAGCTATATACGTACCTTCGTATAGACTCTCACTGCAATTTCAAAATAGAGATAAATGACGAAGTTGAAATATGTTAGTAATAGGAGCCATTAGGAAATCAAATAGCCCATATAATTTTTCCCTCAAATGTCATGCCATAAAAGATCGGACTTGGCGTATCTGCGTAGATTTCTGTCGCTTAAACAAGGAAACGACTCCCGATAGTTTCCAGTGCCATGTAGCGACGACATCTTATCTCTGTTAGGTTAGAATAAATTTTTCACCAGCTTGGACTTACTTAAAAGCTTTTACCAGATACCATTACCTAAGTGATTGTACCTCATACTCCGTTTTCAGCACACTCAGGGACATTATCAATTTTTTACGTATGCCTCCGGCTTACGTTGCGCCCCAATTACAATAATAGTGTTTGGAGACTTTTTCTAATACCTTAGAAGTACATTCACATAAAGTAGAGCTAGTGCTAAAAACAGAGACAAAGACAAATAATCTCAGAGTAAAATATCTAAATGTGAGTTTTTTTAAAACCGAACATGTTTATCTAGGTTTTATGTGTCTGGTCAAGGTCCTTAAAAGTAGTCCATGGTAAGGTGTCGGCTATTCATAACTTTCCGGTACTTATTAACGTAAAAGGGGATACAGCACTTTTGCGCTGTAGTGGGTATTACAATCGTATGTAAATATGTACTCTTCAATCATGACAGCTCCTTTAACAGATCTTACGAAGAAGAGCGTAGATTTATTATGGTCTGAAAAGCATCAACAGGCGTTCGATATCTTAAAAGCGGAAAATGCAGCTTACTAACTTAAAAAATCCCTGATTTAAATAAGGAATTTTTTTTTATTGCAACAGACGCCTCAGACCAAGGGGTAAGAGGGATACTACTTCAGTAATATGATAAACAGTTCTTCCCTATAGCTTTTTATTCACGTAAACTAAAGCCCTCTGAAAATAAATATGCAGTATAGGCAAGGAAGGGCTAGTATCTTTAACACTAGTACATTTTAAGTTCATAATCTATGGCTATCCTGATTAAAGTCCTTACTGAACATGAGTCCTTTACCGAGTTTTTCAAAGGGCTTTAATCACAGTCCAAAAGGGACCTCGGTGACAAATGATCATTCAGGTTATTGGAGCCAAGATAAGATATCTACCTGGGAAAAGCAATATCATAGCTGACGCATTATCCCGCAATCCCGCACCATACAGCAAAGAACCATTAATTAGACTAAAAGATATAGAAACATTCCGTGCCTATTGTTAAAACCGTATCTAAACAATAAAATTCCTTAACCCAAAGAGATCGCGACCATTGAATATCTGGGTTGGAGCGCAGAACTAGTTACAAACTGAACAAAGCAAGTGTCAACAGATAAGCAAAACAATAAACACCAAACAATAAACACTTCGAACGGAAACAAGGTCAGCAGCTAAGCAAAAACCAATAAAAACACGCGAACGGAAACAGGGTCAGCGGCTAAGCAAACCAAATAAACAATTCGAGCAGAAACCCTCAAAAGCAAAAATATATTTAAAGTATGTGTATCAGAATAATGTAATCAAATGTAATATTATATGTAGGACCGTGACGAGGAAAACCCGAAGAACACAGCAGATGACTAACGACCAGGTAGTAATAATAATCTCTTTCATACCAATCGTCATAAACTGGTTGCATTCCGTCATCCAGGGTTCCCTACTATGTCAGAAAAGCCAAATCACTGCTTTAACTGGCCTACAATGCTTACAGATATAAAAAAGCACATAATGATTGTAACACGTGTCATGAAAACAAGGGACACACAATAAGACACCTGTCAGTTAAGGGCCTATCCTGTGCCAAATCAATCCTTGAAAGAATATACGTAGAATTATTAACAGAATTACAAGTCTGACAGAGGGAATAAACACTTCTTAGTGTTAATAGTTCCTTGACACGTTATATAGAATTAATAGCACTAAAAACAAACACCGCAATTGAGTGCGTTACGAATATTTATGAGTGCTAAATCAGTAAATATGGAATTCAACACATAATAATCTGTGACTTGGGTGGTGTAAATCAATAATAATCTCCTTAACACGTTGTGTGAATTCCTTTCCATTAAGAAAACCAATAATATATTTTATCACCCAGAGTCAATCGGTTTTGGTAGAATACCGGATAATTAAATAGGAAGTGTCAATGTCTTACGAGTTACAACTCGTGATATTGGATCCGAACTGGATTATAGCGGTTCTCGCGGTTTTAAATACCTTTATCATTTATATCTTGTATCTATAGAATTGATGCCGCAAGTAGCCGTATACGGTACGCCGCTAGAACACTTTTCCACATATTCAAGCCAACCATTAATTTATCAAAATATATATATATATAAATAAATAAATAAACAAAAAAAATAAAATAATATGGATACAAGTGGAGTCAATATTAATACACTCCGTAAGAAGTCGGAAGGGTTACAAATTATAATAAAAAAGGAATCACGATAAAATCAATAAGCAAAACGTAACCATAGATAATTAAATATCCAAATATATATGCGTAAAGATTTGAACTCTAACTTAACGCTTTAGTAATGACAAATAAGCTAAAAGTTCAAACACATATCAAAACCTACTGACATATTGTCTGTCCCGGTGATTTATATTCGTAGTCAATGTAAAAAAAAAAAAAAAAATAATAATAATATAATAAATAAATAAATAAATAAAATAAATGAAAGAGATTTTAAAGTCAGGAAGTCTAGAAGTGAAAATGTTATCTATGAAATAATCCTATAGAATCTTATACAGGGCTAATAATATATCTGAATTTGTATGGAAACCTTTTTCATATAGTTTGAATAAGGAATATTTAATTTCACATAATTACAATTATGCAGATTTCCAACATGAAACTAATATATTGTTCAATTTTGGTACTGTTTTTTTTTTCAGACATTCTTTTCGTGTGGGTCGAGTATTAAAAGATAATAAATTTATCCTAAAGTCGTATTTATTGCAGCAAGTAACGTAACTCTTAGCTGGCTGAGAGCAATCTCCTGCCAAGTGACGACGTCATCATTGCCGTATCAGCATTTGTTCCTTTTAACCTCAATAATCTGCTTACACAGGCTTCATCTGTGTGTCGTCTCTGCTTGCAAAACAGATTGACTGGAGAAAGGAATGCTTAGCCCGAACTTCTCATGGGCAAGGCAGAACGTTTAGGTACAAGTGTCTATCGGTGTGCGCAATGCAACTTTAGCTAAGGAGTTGCAATCATTTTAAAATTAATAAACAAAATAAGGAAATAGAATTTCTATAACATCAAAATGAATTAATTTTTTCTGAACCTCATAGACATTTAGAAGTATCAAGATATATATGTGAAATATTTACTTGCAACATTAGCCTATTACAATTCAAAGTAAAACATTCATGGGAAAATGTCACATTTTTCTTGAAAAACCCAAAGTTTATTTAGAAATTAGTTACATAGTGGGTTTTTTTCGTTGCATCTCCTACCTATTAATAAAGTTTTTAAAATTAACCTCAGAGGATGCGCGCGAGAAAATTGAATATGAAACTTTTGTTAGGGCACATAGGATCAGATTTTATCACAACTTAATTTCAGTTAGCATAGAGAAATACAGAATCATGATTAATCTTCTCTTTGACTCTTATGTTGCCTGGCAATCTTACAAATAGCTCCGTTTTCCCACTTCTTTGTCTAGTACTTACTACCAGTAATATCGAATTTTCTTTGGGATTCGTATTGAATATCTGTTTATTTTTTATAATTTATGGATATTTTTACAGTCCTCATAGACCTGGATAGGTTCACTCATTGTTAATTGCCATGGATAAAAAAGTTTGTACAGCGGACTCTTTTGAATTCCAAATCATCAGCGAATTCATGTGTGGGTTTAAGTCTGGTCTAAATGGCTCTCTCCCCTCCCCTGTATTTGGATGTCGTCTGAATTTTACTTTGCCCTTGTGACAAGTATAATTTCACTTGCGGGCTGATTAATGGAACCTGTTACAGTATCCTGCAGTACGAGAGTTTCACATCGCAACTTCGAAAAATCGTTCGTCGCTGCGGACGACGGCAGTCGAGTAACAACCGCCTACAATGTGAAAGGAATAAGCACCATCATGGACTTCTTCGACCGACACCGTATCTCGTCGTTAATCTCGTTTTAATGCGGAACGCTCCGGCTACTGTCGGAAATCGACTACAAAAAGGGACATACTTCCGACAAATTACGACCCGAAGGATATTCAACTCTACTTTGCTGGCGAAGGACTCGTGCTGGGGATGTTTTTTTTATTCATCGCGAACGTAATCGTGTTGCTTAGGATGCAGAGAATAAGTATGAGCGCAAAATAGAACGTTGGACCCGCCCAGGCAAATTTTCCCCTTGTTTTAACCCTGTGAAATAGGCCGTTTCATTGGGCTATAGGTGGTTGTCTGGAACTGTGTAATGGACGAAAAGTTGTTCGAACGAACGTAGTTAAAAGTGAAGTAGTATAACCTCGGTCATGTTATCTATATATATAAAGTATCATGTATCCTATATATAAAGTATCATGATCTATATATTAAATGATATAAATAACAGAGTCGAAATATATCTTTGCCTGTACGCAATAGGAATCTCTTATTATTAAATTGATCATAAATAACAGAATCTAAATATATCTTTGCGTGTACGCAATAGGAATCTATTTAAAGTGCACATATATTAATCATAATTATTTATGAATTCCATATACATATGTATAAACAAATCAGGTAGCCTATAAATCAAATCTGTTACCTTTTATCTTACCAATATCTGCAGGTTATATTATGAGTTAGTATATTGATTAATGAATCAGTCAGCATAAACGTTAATAATGTTATCAATTCATATATGAAAATTTTATCAGTTAAATATGTTTTTATCATATTAATCTTCATTCTATGCAATTATCAGAGTACATTAGTATTTTCTGTAGCATATGTATCTTAATGAGATGAAGTGAAAAAACTGTATCATTATATATCACGTGATCACTATTATTTACCAATATCATTGTTTTATATTTTACTACTTGAATCATTTCATGTATACATGAATTTTTTATTTACTTGATTTATATATATATTCACATAGTGTCTGTATCACACTCCTATAAGTCAAATGCAAGTCAAGTTTGAGTAAATATTCAGTAGTTGGTTTTGGTAGCTGACCGAGCTGATGTAAGTGTTTACATAATAAAAAACAATATGGAATGTTAGTCCATATATATAAAAGTCTAAAACTAAAGAGGTCAACCAGATTGCTTGCAGGAATGTGATCAGACTAGAGACGCTAAAGATGACGTATACAATAAGTATGTAGGCTAAGATAACATGCCGTCACCTGTAGTCATTCAATTGTTTATAAACATTAGTCCAAGCTCCCTGCTTGAGACAACTACCCGACCTATAATTCAAACGGCCTACGTGATCTGTAGCGTGTCTCATTTTGATTGTGTGTTCGTATGAAACTATGTCATTTGTATGTATGTTCATATGTTCGAACTACTGTCTGTTCCTTCATAACTTGTAACAGAGATGGTAGACGAGCAGAACAGAGTTAGCTATCGTCATTAGAAGACCTGTACCTCTTTACCTAAGCTTTATCATGTAGAGGAATAGGATTAGCCATCATCATTGGCAGAAGCGATCAAGCTATCGTTATTAGAAGACTTGTACAATCATATCTGATCTTCAGCATGTAAAACTTCAGAAGAATACATATAGTTTTATATTTCGTGTTTTCTACAAGAACCTCCTCACCATGAGTTTAACACATCGTCGTAATAACCAACAAGATAATACCGACTTCGTAAATGATCTACAAACCCCCAGACACTCCATTGAAGATGGAAGTGCAATACCAACCGACTTAGCGTAAGATTATCGCTAGTCTAACATTACCTCATAGGGCGCCTTATCATACAAGGCACAAGCCCTAATATATATACTTTACCGAGAATTCAGTCGAGTCTGTTTGCACACTCGAATACGTCGTCGGAAGGCTGGCCCCTAGACCATGCTCCAATCGTTTGAGAGCAAAAGAGAACACTTTTTTTTCTCTCTTTTTTTTTAAGTCTTCGGTTCAGACTAGATGAGGTATTGGCTCCTGTATCTCGAGTACAACTGTTTATATCCTTATCGTGGCTGTGAAACGTTGGTATTTGCTCTTGATTCAGGTGAAGCTGGTCTTACCGTTTGTCTGAAGTCGTATGTACCTAAAAAGTTCTTATTCGATGTCAACTTCATGTCAGATGTAAAGCTAACTTTACCCTCAATAAATATGATAATAATAATTGTCGGAAATTTTCCCTCCAACTGGGATGGTTCTGTGTTCCTGGAGGTAATTGGACTATGATGTTCTGGCCTGAAGGGCAAAATCGACAAACACCGGTATAATGGAAGGTCCAGCAAGATATGGTCGGGTTTCACAATTTTACCAAAAATAGACTCTTAAATGTTCAACAAGAACTAAACTTAATGATCACATGGTCGGCCAGAGTGAGTACAATACAAAAGGAAGTACCTTCATCAAAATCCCATCGCATCCTTCTCCAATATTACAATTCAAGAAGAGAACCATTACAAAAACATTAAGCAATCATTTTATCGTAATATCAACAGTTAAAATTCGTGGATGGAAAATATACCAAAGGATCAAATTAGGCCATGACACACAGGCTCCTCAGAGCAAATTTAATTAAACATCTATACCATTACTTCAGAGGCCAATGAATTTTCATACATAATCACTCAAAGGGAAAGGGGAACCCAGCCACCTGCCTCCTACTTCGCTCGCTAATCTTGAACGTTGTGAAGGAGTTCTCGGGGAAAAAGCGATTTACCTTTTTTGGCGACATTCTCCACACCAGAATTCTGGCCGGACGGGGCAGGGAGGGATAGGAAGTTCCGACAGGTGAGGCTCAAGACTAGTATAGTTTAAATGAGGTCTGCGCCCCTCTGCGGCGCTATGGAGAAAGGCACAAAAAACACAACTCAAAAACGAAAGTAATCATTCCCTTGACCGAAATGATATATAATTCATGTCGTACAAGAGATTACATCACAACATACTCAGCAGTCACGGCTAATTTGATTTTCATTGGCTGCAGGAGTATCTCGTTCGGGGACGTTGTCTTCCGTAGAGTTGTCGTGAACGGTGATGTTATTTTTGGTGGCAGGTCTTCTCATACTCGTAAGGAGGAGAAATTCTTCCTGCATCGTATTTAGGATGTCTGGCAGCTCCAGACGAAAGCTCGCTTCAAGAGAGAGAGAGAGAGAAAATCGTTAATGACTTTGATGACTATGGTATCATAGTTTATCTGTAAAATTCAAATATATACACAGAATTTGACTGTATTTGATCATGACCTCTATAGGCGCTCTACTACTAGCCTGTTTAAGTAGCACGGAAAAAGCCGCTATTCGGAAAATAGAAAAGAATCTCTACAAGTGTAACGCTGCTGAAGTAGCCATTACTTTTAATAAAATAATAATAATAATCATCATCATCATCATCATATGAGTAACTAAAGTGGCAAAGAAATCCACAATGAGGTCAGTGTAAATATACTATATTAAAACATATACAAAAAGAGAACTTTTGAGAGCTTGGTCGATTTTCCTTAGAGAAGGTTCTCGAAATCTCTTGTTTTATAGCATATATACATATATATAAATACCTATATATATATATATATATATATAATATATATATATATATATATATATATATATATATATATATAAAAGAGAGAGAGAGAGAGAGTAGAGAAGAAAGAGAGAGAGAGAGATGAGAGAGAGAGAGAGAAGAGAATAACGGGCTCATCACTGCGACTCCCCATATATAATCGTTTTGAAAATCAATGTTATCTTATATTTTCTTGACATCAGGCACGTGGATGTGTCCTTCACAAATTTCCCGACATTTCTTCCAACAGACAGGATTACGAATAACCAGAAACATGAGTAGGCCCCAAAATATAGTCCTATTCCTTCCAATAGAAGGTCAACTGTCAACTCTGTCAGCTGTTCACTACGCTTTCCTTACTAATTACCCCCAGCACCCTTATTATCCCTGCGAATTACTTAATTAATGAACTCTGAACTTCCGTGCTAATTGAACCAATTGGATAGCTAACAATTGACCCCATTTGGATGTGAGATAAGACCTTATTGGGTCAAGTAACTCGAAAACTAAGAGTCTTGTCTAATTGTTTAATTGTAGCACTGGAGTTCTTCGCTGGACGAGTGGTTTTTTCGCGCTCGGCTGCCAATCCGGCGGTCCGAAGTTCGATTCCCGGCTCGGCCAACGCGGAATCAGAGGAATTTATTTCTGGTGATAGAAATTCATTTCTCGATATAGTGTGGTTCGGATCCCACAATAAGCTGTAGGTCCCGTTGCTAGGTGACCAATTGGTTCCTAGCCACGTAAAGATATCTAATCCTTCGGGCCAGCCCTAGGAGAGCTATTAATCAGCTCGGTGGTCTGGTAAAACTAAGATATACTTAATTGTAGCACTACTTCAGAGTGCAACGCCTCTAATCCATTTTTGCAACTTTTCGACAGTCTTAATTATTCTGTGTCTCTTTCAGAACAGTCCACAAAATTCTCATTTTCCTCATTTTTTTTTTTCTGTAATCATTACGACGCTCAGTTGAAGCAGTGCGTTTAAAAACACTTGATATTTTCTGTGATATTTTCTTGGCCTAGGTTTCATTCTAACCAGGAGTACTATCTTGTTTTGAACGACTATCAAAGCATAAATGATTATTGATGTGTATGAATGAAGGAAAAGCCTCTCTGGTTAGAATTTGATCACAGTGAGGCTATCTCTACGTTTGGAAATTTCATGAAATTTAAAGAACTGGTCTCTTTAGATTGAACTACTTGCGCTGCCCATTTAGATAGTTTTCGCGTTTTACAGAGACTCATCGGCCTGGTGTTTGTGTTGATGAATGACAGGAAAATTACCCGGGAGTTCATAACAAAACACATAGCAGAAATAAAGGAAAGAATCTTATGGTGTGTGTGTGTGTGTGTGTGTGTGTACGCTGGAGATGAAAATGTCTAGTAAACTAGTTAACTAAAGGAAAAGATGTTAAACGATATATTTTGACGCCTGCTCCAAATAATTTCCTTGGTATTTTTAAGAGAGAATACGGCAATATTACTTTTTCTTTTTTTTTAATTCATAGTTCAAGATGCATTTACTTTCATGAAATGGTAGCTGTAAGAAATTAACGTCCAATTCCTCCTCAGACATCTCTCGTTAATGGGTGTAATCGAGTCTAGAACACAAGTATACGAAAATATGGACAAGTCGACCTTTACGCTTTTCCTTTATTCTGGTGACAACCTCTGCGAGATGTGGCCTTTTCGAAGGGATGATATTGCGAAAAAAAATAAATCATTCGTTCAAATCTTTTAATCTTAGATTTATTTATATATATATATAATATATATATAATATATATATATATATATATATATATATATATATATATAATAAAAGGCTACAAATTATGAAAAAACGGAATTTCTACTTTTTCCCGCATTTTTTTTTTTTTTTTTGCGGGAAATATCGCTTCCTCAAAAAAAAAAAATTTGAATCTTTCCACTGCTTAAAACGGTCCCATTTCCGTTTCTTTTCGCAAACTAAGCACTAAACGACCATGAAAATCGAATGTCCTCAGAAAAGCGAAAAATGACCTTGAGACGTCGGGAGAAATTTTTGTATTATATTTCGAGATATTTGAATTTTTTTGAGAGGGTAAAATTATTGGCTTATATTCATATCAGGTCGTGGAATTTATTCAAAAAATTATTCAAATAGAACACACACACACACACACACACACACACACACACACACACACATATATATATTATTTAATTTATTAATATATTATATATATATAGATATAATATATATATATATATAGTATATATATAAACTGAATAATATAATATATAGATATAGTATATATATATATATACTATTATACTATATATGTTATATATATATATATATATAACTATATAATTAATTATATTTAATTTAAATTATTATTAATATATATATAAATAATATATAATAATATACGTCAACATTTGTATATAGTTATATAAAGATTAATATATATAATAAAGTATATCAGTATAATATTATTATAATTTAATAATATATATACTATATTCCCTAATAAAAGGAAAAAGCCCATAATAAACACCATAAAATGGTAGAGAGGAAACAAAAGTTCACTATATTTCAGAGACTGAAATATAGTATATATTTCAGTATATGAATGAGAAAAGTTTACAGAAAAGGTGGTATTTATACCAAGAGATTCGTCCACAAGTAAGCCAATTTAGGTCACCCCCGCTGATAATCTTCCTTTAATCTTCTTAAGCGTTGGTTGAATGAACACTGCGTCGACGATGTCCGATGTCCAATTCCCTTTTGAGATGTTCATTACCTGCTTCTCTTTTATTAAGGCCGATTCCATCATTTGACTCTTGTACCGGCAGTTGCTGCTATAAATTACACGTGACATATTCCAGTTTATTCTATGGTTATGTTCATTTATATGATTGAAAATAGCTGAGTTCTGTTGTCCATACCTAACTGACCGTTTGTGTTGTATTAACTCTCTGGGGAAGTGATTTACCTGTAAATCCGATGTAAGATTGGTCACAGTCCTGGCATGGGATCTCATATACCCCAGAGTCTTTGGGCGGTGTCTTTTGTTGGACGTTAATCAGGGATTTGGCTAAGGTATTTGGGTAGGTAAATGCAAAAGGGTTGGATTTCCCAAGGGTGTGAGTTACTCTCTTAATCGTCTCCAGGTGGGGAATTTTTATTTTATTGTTGGGTGTGTCTCTGGTCTTGTCTTTAGGGGGTCGGTAGAAAATTATGTTTGCTTTTTGAATTGCTTTCTCAATTATATGGTCAGGATACTTTAAAGATGAAAGTTGCTTGCGAATTAGTTCAAATTCTTTTTCCAGGAAATCTGGGGAACAAATTCGTAAGGCTCTTAAGAATAGGTTGCTAGCTAGACCTATCTTGATAGTATTGTCATGATAGCTAAAGTAGTGAATATAAATGAACATAACCATAGAATAAACTGGAATATGTCACGTGTAATTTATAGCAGCAACTGCCGGTACAAGAGTCAAATGATGGAATCGGCCTTAATAAAAGAGAAGCAGGTAATGAACATCTCAAAAGGGAATTGGACATCGGACATCGTCGACGCAGTGTTCATTCAACCAACGCTTAAGAAGATTAAAGGAAGATTATCAGCGGGGGTGACCTAAATTGGCTTACTTGTGGACGAATCTCTTGGTATAAATACCACCTTTTCTGTAAACTTTTCTCATTCATATACCTGAAGAGAGAGACAGCAGTCTCTGAAATATAGTACTTTTCTCTCTACATTTTGGTGTTTTTATGGGCTCCTTTTATTAGATGGAATTCTGTTGTTACAGAACACTTTTACCAGTCATTGTCAGCCCATTATGGAATTCAACCGCCTTTCCACGATTCTTCACTCACTTCCAGAAGTCAAGCCAGTTTTCCGCAAGTTTGAAAAGAACTGAACAGACTACACCGGCTGAAAAACCAAAAACACTTTTGGAAGAATGCCTCAAAGAACAAGTACTTCCAAAAATGTACGGATTCGGGAGATGGACTCTGCAATCAAACCCCTTCCCTCTATCACACAAGATTTTCCTGGAAGAAGAATCACCAATACGAGAAACGACATCTTCGTGCTACGCAGAGTGATATATGGAACTCAATCTAATCTTCGCCTCCTCACTACGGACCACGTATACAGGTATCTGATTTCATTCTGTTCCGACATTGCTGCCTATAATAGCGTGAACTCATTACAACAGACTTTTACGCAAGTTAAACAACCTAATAGATAATAGCGCATGGAATAATCTTGAACAACAAGACAAAGTTTTAAACTTATCCAACACCCCCCTTACTGTAAATCAACATTTAGTTTTAAATTTAGGCTTATCCTTTGCCCTAATGCCAGACCGCAAAACACCTAGACTTCATAGTGGCTTTTGAGTAAATTCATATCTGACAAAAACTACAGCCGTGAAGAGATATGTTTAAAAGGAGTGTTACTAAATGCTTTAACTGACCTTCATAAGAAATATCCTGTTCCACCCCCGCCAGATTCATGATAGCCATCCACTCGCTAAAAAAGTTTAGATGTTATAATAAGTAGATCCGACAAAGACGGCAAAATTGTAATAATGGACAAAGACTTCTACCTCGACAAAATCAACCAGCTCCTTAGCGACACAAATACTTACGAAAAACTGACGAAAAATCCCCTTCAGAACGTTCCCACAGAATTTTTTCGGAAAGTAAGATTAATTGGCCAAGACAAAAGAGTATGAACTATTAGAGAAATTTAAAGTAATAACGCCTAAATTAAATTACCCTAACTTTTAATTTTTGGTCCTTCCCAAAAACTCACAAAGGACAATCTTCCATTCAGACCCATCGTTTCATGCGCCGGAGCTTTCAATTACAAAATTTCTAAATGGTTAGCTGGCCTCCTTTCTCCTTTTTTTAGGCACTTTTTCTCCCCATTCACATCAAACATTCGGAAGACTTTTGTCACAAATTCAGAGAAGCACATATACCACTTCACAACATAAAACTTTTAAGCCTTGACGTAGACTCCCTATTCACAAAAGTACCAGTACAGGACGTTCTTCAGTTTTTAAGAGAAAAATTATCCCCCTATTCAGATCATTTCCCTTTGGCACTTGACAAAATAATAAAGTTAGTTTGAATTATGTGCATCTAATAACGTATTTTCATTCGGGGAATCATTCTACAAGCAAATTCGGGTGTAGTATATGGGTAGTCCTTTAAGTCCTATTTTAGCCAATCTGTACATGGAATACTTTTGAAACTACAGTAATAAATGCAATAAAACCCAAAAACAAAAAACATTGCTGTGGATGAGATACGTGGATGACATACTAACATTTTGGGATAATAAGTGGGGTAATTTTAATGAATTCCTCTCAAAATTAAACGCATTAGTGCCCCAGCATCAAATTTAAAGTTGAATGGGAAACAGACAACAAAATTCCTTTTCTTGATGTTTTAATAATCAGAAGACACGAACAGAATACAAATTTACCATATACAGAAAACCAACGTTTCTCACTTTCATATATTCACTACTTTAGCTATCATGACAATACTATCAAGATAGGTCTAGCTAGCCAACCTATCTTAAGAGCCTTACGAATTTGTTCCCCAGATTTCCTGGAAAAAGAATTTGAACTAATTCGCTAAGCACTTTCATCTTTAAAGTATCCTGACCATAATAATTGAGAAAGCAATTCAAAAAGCAAAACGTAATTTTCTACCGACCCCCTAAAGACAAGACCAGAGACACACCCAACAATAAAATAAAAATTCCCACCTGGAGACGATTAAGAGAGTAACTCACACCCTGGGAAATCCAACCCTTTTGCATTTACCTACCCAAATACCTTAGCCAAATCCCTGATTAACGTCCAACAAAAGACACCGCCCAAGACTCTGGGGTATATGAGATCCATGCCAGGACTGTGACCAATCTTACATCGGATTTACAGGTAAATCACTTCCCCAGAGATTAATACAACACAAACGGTCAGTTAGGTATGGACAACAGAACTCGGCTATTTTCAATCATATAAATAGAACATAACCATAGAATAAACCTGGAATATGTCACGTGTAATTTATAGCAGCAACTGCCGGTACAAGAGTCAAATGATGGAATCGGCCTTAATAAAAGAGAAGCAGGTAATGAACATCTCAAAAGGGAATTGGACATCGGACATCGTCGACGCAGTGTTCATTCAACCAACGCTTAAGAAGATTAAAGGAAGATTATCAGCGGGGGTGACCTAAATTGGCTTACTTGTGGACGAATCTCTTGGTATAAATACCAACCTTTTCTGTAAACTTTTCTCATTCATATACCTGAAGAGAGAGACAGCAGTCTCTGAAATATAGTACTTTTCCTCTCTACATTTTGGTGTTTTTATGGGCTCCTTTTATTAGATGGAATTCTGTTGTTACAGAACACTTTTACCAGTCTATATATATATATATATATATATATATATGTTATTAATTAATATATATATAATATATATATATATATATATACATGTGTGTGTGTGTCAGGTAGGGCGGAGGTCAGGGCGTTCTGTGAGTAGGGTAGGGGGAACGGGGGGGGGGTGGGGTTTGGTATTTCAGAATGAGTGACGGAGGCAAATTCTCCGGAAGCGAATAACAAAAGACTGCCAACAATTGATACCTGCCCTTGCAACAAGCAATGTTGCATAACGGCACTTTCAATTGTTACTGACGAACAAAGGGTCCCTTTATGTATGACTCTCAACAGAAAAACGTGGCTTCAGTTATTTAGATCGAGATATATACATACATAACATACATACATATATATATATATATATATATATATATATATATATATATATATATATATATATATATATGTGTGTGTGTGTGTGTGCGTGTGTGTGTATATATATATATATATATATATATATATATATATATATATATATATATATATATATATATATATATATATATAGATAATATATATATATATATATGTGTTATATATATATTATATATGTATACTATATTATATATATATATATATGTATGTATATATTCCATCAGATAAGAGCATTAAAAAGGGACCAGGAATCCACCCAACATAGTGAAGAATATTTTATTAGGAACGTTTCATACTGCTTCAGAGTACATCTTCAGCCTGTAATTATAAATTGTGACAATTTAATTAATAGTAAAATAATACATTAAGGCTAAAATATCAAGATAATAAGTTAATTAAAACCTTAGAGAACATTAAAACAAACAATAGACAAAAACTTTAAGAAATATGTTAATTAAAATTTACAGAAACATTTAAAACAAATAATGAGAGGACAAGTACCCTAAGTACAAGTAGAGAAGGGAATGATTTGAAAACACAGCTCGGCCCAGATCTCAGTTATGCTAAATACAACTGTGTTTTCAAATCATTCCCTTCTCTACTTGTACTTAGGGTAATTGTCCTCTCATTATTTGTTTTAAATGTTTCTGTAAATTTTAATTAACATATTTCTTAAAGTTTTTGTCTATTGTTTGTTTTAAATGTTCTCTAACGTTTTTAATTAACTTATTATCTTGATACTTTAGTCTTAATGTATTATTTTACTATTAATTAAATTGTCACAATTTATAATTACAGGCTAAAGATGTACTTTGAAGCAGTATGAAACGTTCCTAATAAAATATTCTTCACTTTGTTTGGTGGATTCCTGGACCCTTTTTGATATGTATATCTATATATATATATATATATATATATATATATATATGTGTGTGTGTGTGTGTGTGTGTGTGTGTGTGTGTGTGTGTACATCATGTTTTTGGTTCCTTGCAAGTGCAACAGATCTGAGTTGCGATTATTTAAAGGCAAAAATGACTAAAGGAACCGTAACACAAATACGAAATTGAAAGATTACGGCTTAGAGCCTACTTCAAAACAGGGCTGGTGTTTTTTTCTTTCTTTTTTTAATAAAAAAATAAAAAAATCAATGGTATATTTGATTTTTTTTATTTACTTGATTTTTTTATTTATTTGGTTTTTGATATGTTAGATGTTTTTCCAATCCTTTTTTTTTTCCTCAAAATGTATTTTATGACAGATTTACTATTGATTTATCTTTTAGGTTTTCAGTGTATGTACTTGCAATTTTTTTCATATCAAAATAAATAGATGCAGCACAGTTATGCTTAATGCTTAAGTTTTAATTAACCTCCAAACCATATTTTTCGATTTGTTTGCTTTCAAATCAAAAAAATTAAAAAATAAATAAAAAACCATGATTTTTTAAATGAAAAATCAATGATTTGATCACTTGATTAAATAAGTTTGTTTTAATCATTGCCAACGCTTCTTGAAACTGAAGGAAATGAGGTAGACTCGGAGGTTTAACGTGATTACATATATTTCGCTACTCTAAGGAAATTACGCTGGATTGCACATTGAAAGGTGGTAAGGAATTCTCAAGTCTCCTTATAGAAAATGGAGGCAGCGATTGCCTCACTGCTGTAGACTGGGGTGGACCAGGTACCACTCGGTTTCGGTGGAAAAAAAACAATGAGGCACATGGCAGGTTATCAGCAGTAGATTGCATTACGACATAAATGCCCTGGCTACAACGTGGCGGGGATCGGGGACTGCTTTGACAAAATACTAACCACAATCCTTTTTGCTGGAGTGACGCTGCAGGGTAATTACAGGCGCGTAAGATAATGGCTTACAGAAGGAGATGATAATGTTACGTTACGTTCTGGTAACAATAGCATCACTATTCACAACGGGAATACTTAATCATTCAAATACCAATATGGGAGGAAATCTTGCAGCATCACAGAGCGCAAGGGGGAAGCACGTTATTTGACACAATGACTGGAAGGGATGCTTGGGTTGGGGGTCTAAGGACCTTAAGTTGTTTGTAGCAATGAAGTGGGATAATGCAGTAGTAGCCATGAAACTTATTGACTGCCTTAAACAATAACTTCACACATTACCTTATAGGCTGGATTTGTCCGAGCCATCTTCAATGGTGACGGTGATAGAGGGAACACACAATGGAGAGTAAAGTCACGTGTTATCTTAGCAAGGAAATGTAGGGGGGGAGGAGGAGGATAGGAGGAGCTGTGCCCAGGAGAGACTAGTGATCTCTTGGATGGCTGGTGATAGTCTAAGGCCTGTTCCTCGTTGTTGTTGAAGATTAAGCCAGCCTTGTGCTGGCACGGGCTAGCACAAGGCTGGCTTAATCTTCAACAACAACAGCAACAAGGAACAGGCCTTAGACTGTCAACAACCATCCGAGAGTTCCTCCTGTTGCGAGCCCTTTTATCATCACTGGCCTTAATTCAATGTGATCCGGTAGAGGGCAGATGTTTCATCGTAATCCCCTGACCTCGTGGCTGCCTCGAATTCAGCGTGGTTGCCATGCGGCCGAGATGGCAGCGGCTTAATCCTCAGCCGTTCAGGCAGGTGGTACCTGTGGAAGGAGCGGAAGGAATGGCCAACTGCAGTCTTTCGGAAGGAACAACTGTGAGTCATAGAGAGATCTTTCACAGAGGTAGTGGGGAGTCGTAGAGTGGCTGCTTTCTTGTGAATTTTGGATTAATATGAATAATTGATGTCATTTTGGCTTTGGGATGTTTATAATTTAGAACAATATATATATATATATATATATATATATATATATATATATATATATATATATATATATATATATATATATATATATATATATAGTATAGTTTAGGCTATATCGAGAAGTGAGCAGTCGACTTATTCTCTTGGGGGCTACCAAGAGATTGTCACAATTTATAATTCTTTTGGGAGTAAGCTATTCCCAAGGTAAATTCGATGTAAAGATATATATATATATATATATATATATATATATATATATATATATATATATATATATATATATATGCATACATCGTTTATATCTTGATCAGAAAATTGAAGCCACGTTTTTCTGTTGAGAGGCATTACATAAAGGGGCCCTTTTGTTGTTCGTCAGTAGCAATTGAAAGCGCTGCTATTCAACATTGCTTTTTGCAAGGACAGGCATTAATTGCTGGCAGTCTTTTGTTATTCGCTTCCGGGAAATTTGCTCCCGTCACTCATTCTGAATCTGAAATACCAACACCTTACCCCTCTCACAGAACGCCATGACCTCCGGCCTTACATAATACCCCCCCCCCTCGCCCCCACCTCACCCTCTCCCTCAACAAGTCCTTTGTCGCTGTCAAAAGGCCTTTGCCTTCGTTACGATGCCATGGCTTCCGCGATCGAAAGCTGTGTTTACGATATTAAGTAGAAATTATGTGAAACTGTTCTTGTATTTAAGCTCCTCTTGTAAATCATAATAATCATTCAGTAGAGTGATGAACATTGAATTTTTATTTTGTGGATTTGCTTTTTCTTTTTCTTTTCTCATAACTGATCTTTCTTCTTTCTGCATTTCCTTTTGCCTTCTGTTGTGTCTTTCAAATAAACAGCATAACATTCTTTGGAAGCTTAAGTTTCAAGTCAGTGGTTCCTGTGGGTTTAACCCATATGAATAGGTCCATCTTCTGAAAATAATAATAATAATAATAATAATAATAATAATAAATGATAAAATAATAATAATAATATAATAATAATAATAATAAAGAATGAAGAAAGAAAAGAAGAGAAGAATAAGAAGAAGAAGAAGAAGAAGAAGAAGAAGAAGAAGAAGAAGAAGAAGAAGATTCAAGATATAAAGAAAAATTACTGATAGTCAGACAAGCGTTTGTAAGTATAGTATAACGATTCGAGTTAAAAATGTTTTTATAAAATATTATTAGTGTTTGTCGCTCATATTGTTTCCATCACATTTATTTCTAGTGTAAATGTTTAAACCATATGGATCGAACGTAAGACCCGTAAGATCACACAGTCGTCCTAATCCATCAACCCCTATCCATCTAGAACCCCCTGCCCCTACCCCCCCCCTCACCCCTCCTTCTTCGTTCTTATGAAATCCTAATGTACTTTGTGCTAAGCTGGGTCTTGCCACTGATACAGGCGACAGTTATTCTTGGGGAAATTGTATTTGTATTAGTCGAAGGCTCTCAACGGGCAAGAGCCCGTGCTGGCATAAGCCCAGCTTAATCTCCTACAGCAACGAAGGCTCTAGTTTAGCTTTTTGTTGTACCTAAGTGTACACTGAAAACATTCTTTCTTTCTTATGCTGGAGTTGTTTTCTACTTTAATGAAATTGTGAGAGAGAGAGAGAGAGAGAGAGAGAGAGAGAGAGAGAGAGAGAGAGAGGCGTATAAATGCACATTAAGAGAGGAACGGAACCACGTAATGGCGAAAATGAATTACACGAGAGAGAGAGAGAGAGAGAGAGAGAGAGAGAGAGAGAGAGAGATTGGTATGTGAAGAGTTAGAAGGAGTCACAAGGATTAGGATGTCTCAAAGAGTTATTAGTCCATCCGAGGAGAGCTACTTAACTTTGAAGTTAAATTGCGAGAGAGAGAGAGAGAGAGAGAGAGAGAGAGAGAGAGAGAGAGAGAGAGGCCACTTCTTTAAACGCCTCCTCTCCCTTATTAGCGTGACAAGGCTTAAAAGACACGTAGTTATAAGAGGCCATTCTCTCGGCTCCTCCGCTGATGGGATTCCGTGCAATTAAAGCAATTGAAAAAGCTGCGTGAGCTTGTAAGGACTTTGTAATGGAGAGGCTACATGATCCCTCTCGCTCTCAGTTGCCACTCGTCTTCAGACGAATTATTTAAAGAACTGAGTGAGGAAGTATAGGGGTGGCATTTTCATTACAGTTGTTTACTTGTGGCATTAGATTCATTTTTGTTCTCGCGTCATACTCGTCATTCATTCAAACTCATGTTTTGGACGATGCATGCAGTATATAGCACCATTTCAGGTACCGCGAGAGATCGCTTTTCTCAAATATCTTTCGATCTAATTATATGATCGAAATGGTACTTTGTCACAGGGTACATGATACCTCTTGCTAATTTTTGGTAATAAAGTGCATTGTCAAATGGTGTTAGTTACGGCATTTACTCTTGACCCGCCCGGTGTTGCCAAGCATCGCCAACCTATGCATTCGAACGTTCTTTTTCCCCATCCCGTCCTTCCTTACCTCCCTCCCCATTCCCCATTCCCCTCCTCATCCCTCCCTCAGCCCGCTTTCCAGGCCTCCCGATATCTGCCCCATTTCATGTCTTTTAATATTATGATTGAGTAAGATTTGATGTTATGAATATGTTGGTTTTTGTAGATTCTGTCTTCATTTAATTATTGTTATTGCAATTTCGAAAGTTATATAAATGGGAGTAGGCTAAATAGGGTATGACCTTCACCCTATTCACCCCAAGAGAGGAGAGGTCTGCTCACTACCCCTCCCCGCCCCCAAATCCCCATGTAGCCGGAGCTTTGTCTACCTCCTTATTGCATCAGCAGGTGAATTTCCATAAGGAAAGAGAATTTTCGGGATTTGTGGGGAAACTATTATCACTATCATATTATCATTGTGCGTATGTGTTTCTGTATTCATATTACAATGCAATTTCCTTTCAACAAATCTAACGCCAGTAATGAGGATGTAATCCTTGTACCGTTTTGAGTTGAGTGAATGAGGAGAATTTAATGCATCTTGAATTATATTACTTATCATTAATGTAAAGTGATGCATTATTTTCATATACATACCTATTTTCTGAGATAGGTTCCAAAATAAGATTTTACTTGTATCCTTAGAACTGGGACTGTCGTTTATGAGCATTGCAAACCTTAGATGTACTTGCCACATCTTTTGATTGTTTACCTTTACGCAACCTTGCCAGCTCATTTTGTAGTTCTTCGTTTATGGGGAAAAAATGGAAAATTGCAGCCATTAACGCAACACACACATGGCATTATGCGGTGCTATATATACTCAATAATTATCGAGGAATTCTCGAGTCTACCTTAGTTCACAGTTTCATCTTACAGAAAACGGAGCTGTTGATTTTATTCTTACCCCATTAATGGTCGTTGAGTTAAACCCCGATATCTTTTCCATTATGAACCCTCCAGTTATCAGCTGGTATTGAAATACATCACGGAAAACGGTATTTTATTGCATATTGTAAGTTACAGAGAGCTATTGAGGGGAGAGACATGAGAAAAAGCAAAATGAAAGAGTGAGAGAGAGAGGGAGGGTGGGAGGAACGGGGAAGGGCGTTCGATTGTGTAGATGAGTCCTGCTGTCTCATGTGACTTTGCCCTTGAAAGTCAAGAGTAAACGCCTTAACTAACACCATTACACAATGCACTATATTATTTAAAGATTAGCGGGGGTTGTCTTGTACACTGTGTCAAAGTAACATTCCAATCGGATATTTAGTTTGAAATATATTTGAGAAAAACGAGAACTCGGTGTTCCTGAAATGGATAGTGGTATATTGATCGATACAGCAGCTACGAAACAAATGAAAAGAGAGCATTTTGTAAATTATTCGCAGTTAAAAGGCTCATTATGTTTAAAAGGTAAAATAACACTTCCATTCAACCCTCATATACAGTGGCAACAACGACAGACATTGGTTTTACTATAAACTGGGCAAATAAGTAATAGCGTATGCTGGAGATTTCAGTGTTTTGTATATATTTATATATGTATTTTAAAGTCAGTTAAAAGAACAGTTTTTTCAGACGGCATCTTTACCCTGTGAATGAATCAGAAGAAAGCCCCTACTTTCTCAATAGAGATTAGGGAACGCCTCATAGAGATAGGATTCATGCGTACTACAGTGAATAGGGAATAGTGGAGACTGACCCAAAATCAACCCGAAACATGTCCTTACTTCAGCATCCAGTTCCCCTCTTCTTCTTCTTCTTCTTCATCTTCTTCTTCTTCTTCACTTCATCTGGAAAGAGTTGTCAACAAATTACAAGTATTCTGTGCTTCAGTGATGCCCCTCCCCCCCTTCGATGGCCATGCAAATCAGATGCTGTTAGAACGGCTGAGTCAACCGGCTTCCTCAGTGTTTGCCTGCTCGAGGGAAAACATACATAGCCGCTTCGTCGTGGCGTTTATCCGTGGGAGTATTCGTGGAACTTTGGGTGAATCATTACCTCGCAATTTATTGATAAGGATTGTTTTTTATTTTATTTTTTGGTTTGGTCGTCTACATGGCGAATTACGTGTCTTGAGCAGAGTCATATTACTGTTTCATTATTATTTAAATTAATCTTCAAAAGGAAACCAGTTGTTTAGAGGATTTTTGTATGGAATTTCGTGGCAACAAATATTTATGAGAGTCATTAAGGCACTTATAAACTTTCTGCTAGAACATTTCTTTAGCGACTTTGACCTCTATATAGGGTAGTCATTCTCTCTCTCTCTCTCGCTCTCTCTCTCTCTCTCTCTCTCTCTCTCTACATACATATGTATATATATATATATATATAAATATATATATATATATATATATATATATATATATATATATATATCTATATTATATATACTATAATATATATTAGATATTATCTATAATTATATGTATTTTTTAAAATTAGTTAAAATAGCAATCCTCATAAACGGCATATTTACCCTGTAATACTGGTAGTCTTCTTAGGCACGAAGATATGGTAATTGAGTTGTATTCCACATAGAAAAACGAAAATGATTTATCTCAGAAAATGCCCAACAGTTTCGTCCTCCAATGGACCTCATCTTGGAGCGTTTATTAGGGAAAGAGATAAAGTTTACAATGTATGTAGTCAAGAAAGGCCTAAAATTTTAAACATACAGTTACCAAAAACTAGTAGTTTGAGCTACAGACTATTCAGCGACGAAGCAGCTCAAACTACTAGTTTTTGGTAACTGTATGTTTAAGATTTTAGTTCTTTCTTGACTACATACACTGTAAACTTTATCTCTTTCTTTAATAAACGCTCCAAGAAGAGGTCTATTGTAGGACGAAACTGTTGCACATTTTCTGAGATAAACATTTTCATTTTCCTATGTGGAATACAATTGAATTTCCCTTGTAACTGAACTACGAGAAACAAAACTAAATCATGGAAATCAGTAATGAAATTAGAAGCTTAGAATCTCTTGCTAGGAAGCAGTTTTGAATCAGATCTCAAAAACACTAGTATGTAGATTTGTTCGGTGTACAAAATATGCACTAAAAAGAATGCTGCACTTCATAGATTTTTATAATATGGTGTTTTGTCTTTGGCAAATATAGAAAGAGATGTTTTGGCTCCGTGGCGTTACGAAACAAGATTACAGTAATATTTGCAGCAGAGAGAGAGAGAGAGAAAGTGAGAGAGAGAGAGAGAGAGAGAGAGAGAGAGAGAGAGAGAGAGAGAGAGAGAGAGAGAGGGAGGGAGGGAGGGAGAGAGAATCATTTCTATTCGTTTCCTTTTAATACCCATTGTTTTTTCTTCTTTATTCATATTCTTGTCGATTCATCTTCATTCCTCTTTATGCAGGAATGAATGAATACATATTTTATATCCATTTTCTTTCCAACTATAGTTTCCTTATATATTTTGGTATCCTCCCCCTTCCTTAATATTTCGGGCAGAGCCAAAATCAATCAACCCTTTCCTCACAGATGACTGAAATATCACTGTTACATTTCCCCATTACCTGTGATCATTACCATAATTACAACTACTAACATTACTATCGGGAGAAGTAATTAGTGATCAAAGTGATCAAAAACTATACCTAATACTATACTGCCAATGATGTTGTTGTTATTGTTGTATCTTTTGTACTTCTGCCGCCTCTTGATCGTCTTCCTCAGGCTAACTGTTAGCCTTCTGTATTTTCTGGATCTGCCAAATGGTTTATTAACCTCATTCCTAACTCCTGACCACTTAGCCACTGACCTGTGAATCTTTGGAAGTCTTGCTTTACTCTTTTACTGAAACTGTGTTCCATTTATGTGCAAAGCAATGTATCTTCTCATTGTTTGCATGCAGAACAAATATATAAATTTTCAAAAAACAGTTACACGAGAAATTTTTTAAAAAATTAGTTCATAGGATGGTTTTGAACACTCACGAATTTACAGCCTGCGGTCTTCATGTATTCATTAATTTCTATGGAGTGATTTTTGCCCGTCTGTTTATAGAAACGCAATTTCAAGCACAGGACTGCATATAAACGAATTTTATTGCATATAGAAGTATAGATATATATTATATTATATATATATATAGATATATATATATATATATATATATATATATATATATATATAGTACTTTAATTCTGATTCATTGTTTACAATGCTTTAGCAATAAATCTTCAGTACAACATAGAAGCAAAATCTTTTAATTATCGAAAAATCTTTTATATTGAACTTTGCCAAAGGGAAGCTCTCTCTCTCTCTCTCTCTCTCTCTCTCTCTCTCTCTCTCTCAGTCTCTAAAGGACTCAGTAACGATCGTCTCTCTCTCTCTCTCTCTCTCTCTCTCTCTCTCTCTCTCTCTCTCTCTCGCCTTTTTAACACTAATGAACCTTGAAAGATACACCCCTTTGAATAACGCCTTATTTCCGCACACTTTCAAAATCCTGATGAATTGTGGGTCTTGTTATTTGTTGAGCCAGAAAACAAAGACTCTAACACCAAGGCGAGGAAGTCAGAGAGAGAGAGAGAGAGAGAGAGAGAGAGAGAGAGAGAGAGGAGAATCAGGAGAAGGGGAATGGAACGTGAATGAAAGGGAACTAAATTAAAAAGAGAGAGAGAGGCGCATTTGCTCGTCTTTTTCATATATATTTTCTGCTGTTTTATAAACAAATTCGTATTCATTTCTTTTGGGACATAATCACTAGTTTTTTTACATCTTTCCCAACGTATATTTGGCAAGATACCAAATGCCATTTTATCATTATTTTCAACTGGTCATTAGATATCAGTAAACTGAAATTTATATTCCATCAATTAATGGCCGTCATATTCCCATCTCATTTCCTATATGGAACAGAACTGAAATTACTTTCGACAGAAAAATTGCATTTCAAAATCCTGTAAATAGTTTTGCTTCAGTAATGAACATGTTTATAGTATTCGAAAAAAAACGTATTTTACTCAAATAGGTTTTATTTTTTTTATTTTGATTGAGAGGCTCGTATCTGCAATAAACTATGGCCGACTCTTATATATATATATATATATATATATATATATATATATATATATATATATATATATATATATATAAGAGTTGTCAACTTGACAGTTTTATCATCGAACCTTTTATTATTAAAATGGAAGTCTTTATCTTTAATGATTCCGTGACCGGTTACTACCTCCTGCGAACGAGTTTGGAATGGTATGCTCTGGATTCGGCTGGTTTCTCTGTCTGTTACTTAATAGGATTTTACAAGAAACGAGAGGAAAAACCACGATTTGGAAACACCTAATTTATGAAGTTTGCTGTTATGGGTCTGCAACGTCTTATCAATAACATTTTCACATCCTTCGTCAGTAGCCAGTTGAAACGTTGACAGCAATAAAGAAGCCCGATGTATTGAGCTGTTTTGCCTCTTCACCTGTTATATAAAGGGAACTTGCCTCGAAACTCTTATTGGATATATATATATATATATATATATATATATATATATATATATATATATATACATACATACATACATATACATATATGAACAAAAGCCTTCAACCCTACAAGCAAAAACAAATACCCAATTAGACAATATTACCAATAACCAGTATATTCGAAAACAAAAAATTAACAGACTAATAAATAACATCAGTAACAGTATCGTAACAAACATTTAACAGATAAATAACAACGTACCTGGTATGTTACAGAATATACTCAGCGCATATGTAAGCGTACGTTAATGAGCCTACGTAAAGTGCGGTATATTTCAGGTCCCTCACCTAATTTACATTTCTCCTACAAATATATATTAACCAGTGAATGGCTAGTTCCTCCAGTCAACAGGTCCATGAAGGCAATTCCGTTCCGTTCGTGCAGGTCTATTTGGTGGCCGTTCGTCCTCATTTGCTGTCTTGTTAACGGTTGTTATTTGGTCTAGTGCTGCGAAAGATAAGAAGACACTTGGCGGGGATCATAACACACAGTGCTTCATTATATATATATATTATATATATATATATATATATATATATATATATATATATATGTATATATATATATATATACTATATGTGTGTGTGTGTGTGTGTGTGTACATAAAAGGTGTCCATAAAGTCCCAGTACCATTACGGTTATAGATACTTGTAATGATACTGGGATTTTATGGACACCTTGTATATATACAAATATAATACATACTATATATATATATATATATATATATATATATATATATATATATATATATATATATATATATATATATAATATATATATATATATCATATATATATATATATATATATATATATATATATATACATGTATATAGATATATATTGTATGCATACATAAAATTTATATATACATACACATATTATACAGACTCGTAATTATGCATATATTAAACAGAGGTTATTTAAAATATGATAACTTTTATTAGATCTTCTGTGAATAATTTACAAAAATGTGACCCTTGTTATTCTCATCACTGTTTGGCGATCAAACTCTCCAGTATAACACAACTTACTTTTCAGGTTCAATATATGTTTCAAAATCAAAATCTTCTTAAACTAGCTTTACACAGAAATAACCTATGAACCAAATAATTATATAAGCGATTATCGCAAGGGCAACATACTCTGTTATATATGAATACATAATCTGAAGACTGAATTGGAGATCATAGTGAATATACAATGATACATACCCTATTGTCTACATCATAATGACCAACTCTGTCAATACCTCTGTGAGCATTTTGTTGTCAGCTTCGACGTCTGAAACTCAGGAGAATGACAGTTGTCAGTAGCTCTGTATCGAATCTTAAATTCACAGAATGATAGTTTTCAGATGCTCTGCATCGGATCCGACACAGAGCACTCAGAGAATGACGGTGGACAGATGCTCTGTGTCTGATCTGAAACTCAGAGAATGACAGTTGTTAGTAGCTCTGTGTCAGATCTTAAATTCACAAAATGATAGTTTTCAGATGCTCTGTATCGGATCCGACACAGAGCACTCAGAGAATGACAGATGTGAAACTCAGAGAACGACAGTTTTCAATGGCGTTGTGTCGGATCTGAAACTCCGACAATGACAGTTGTCAGTTGGTCTGTGTCGGATCTGAAGCTCAGAGAACCACAGGCGTCAGTTGCTCTGCGTCTGATCTGAAACTCCGAGAATGACGGTTGTCAGATGCTCTGTGTCGGATCTGAATCTCAGAGAACGACAGTTGTCAGATGCTCTGTGTCGGATCTGAAACTCAGAGAATGACGGTTGTCAGATGCTCTGTGTCACTTCTGAAACTCAGAGAACGACAGTAGTCAGTTGCTCTGTGTTGGATCTGAAACTCCGAGAATGACAGTTGTCAGTTGCGCTGTGTTGGATCTGAAACTCCGAGAATGACAGTTGTCAGTTGCTCTGTGTTGGATCTGAAACTCCGAGAATCGACAGTTGTCAGTTGCTCTGGGTTGGATCTGCCCCGGGAAGACGGGTTGTAGTTGCTCTGGTGGATCTGAAACCTCCGGAGAACGACGGTTGTCATTGTTTTTTTGTTTGGATCCGAAATTCCAGAGAAAGACGGTTGTATTGTCTGTGAGGATCTGAAAAAACTCCAAAAGAGGTTGTTTTAAGATGGCTCGTGTAGGATCTGAAAACCGAGAATGACAGGTTGTCAGTTGCTCTGTGGATCTTGAAACTCGAGAATGCCAAAATCCGAGAAAAAGGACAGTGTCAGTTGCTCTGTGTTGGATCTGAAACTCCGAGAATGACAGTTGTCAGTTGCTCTGTGTTGGATCTAAAATTCCGAGAATGACAGTTGTCAGTTGCTCTGTGTTGGATCTGAAACTCAGAGAACGACAGTTGTCAGATGCTCTGTGTAGGATCTGAAACTCAGAGAACGACAGTTGTCAGTTGCTCTGTGTTGGATCTGAAACTCCGAGAATGACAGTTGTCAGTTGCTCTGTGTTGGATCTGAAACTCAGAGAACAACAGTTGTCAGTTGCTCTGTGTTGGATCTGAAACTCCGAGAATGACAGTTGTCAGTTGCTCTGCGTCTGATCTGAAACTCCGAGAATGACGGTTGTCAGATGCTCTGTGTCAGATCTGAAACTCCGAGAATGACGGTTGTCAGATGCTTTGTGTCAGATCTGAAACTCCGAGAATGACGGTTGTCAGATGCTCTGTGTCAGATCTGAAACTCCAAGAATGATGGTTGTCAGATGCTCTGTGTCAGATCTGAAACTCCGAGAATGACGGTTGTCAGATGCTCTGTGTCAGATCTGAAACTCCGAGAAGGACAGTTGTCAGTTGCTCTGCATCCAATCTGAAACTCCGAGAATGACGGTTGTCAGATGCTCCGTGTCGGATCCGAAACTCCGAGAATGACAGTGTTGGATCTGACAGAGAATGACAGTTGTCAGGTGCTCTGTGTTGGATCTGACAGAGAATGACAGTTGTCAGATGCTCTGTGTTGGATCTGAAACTCAGAGAATGACAGTTGTCAGATGCTCTGTGTTGGATCTGACAGAGAATGACAGTTGTCAGATGCTCTGTGTTGGATCTGAAACTCAGAGAATGACAGTTGTCAGATGCTCTGTGTTGGATCTGACAGAGAATGACAGTTGTCAGATGCTCTGTGTTGGATCTGAAACTCAGTGAATGACAATTGTCAGATGATCTGTTTCGGATCTGAAACTGAGAATGATGGTTGGCAGATACTGTGTCGGATCTGAAACTCAAATAATGACGGTTGTCAGTTGCTCTGTGTCGGATCTGAAACTCAGAGAATGACGGTTGTCAGATGCTCTGTGTCGGATCTGAAACTCAGAGAATGACGGTTGGCAGATGCTCTGCGTCGGATCTGAAACTCTGAGAATGACCATTGTCAGATGCTCAGTATCGGAATGGAATTAACACACACAACCATTTATAAAAGATTAAGAGATAAAATTTCATTCACAAACACTTATCAGAATTCAACTCTATTCCTCATACCCTCAAAGGTGAGATTTTATTGATAATATATGTTGCTCTCTAAATCATTTTCTATCTTGAGGACTAAGTACTTAGAACTTAGAACAGGAGGCACAATGAGCCGAGAGAGTGTTTCTAAACGGTCTAAATCGTGCTGAGAAAAAGAATAGATATCTCATCTTGCAGAGAGAGAGAGAGAGAGAGAGAGAGAGAGAGAGAGAGAGAGATCTCAGAGTGCTAATAGGACGCCCCCCGAGATTTCTCAAGGCTAATCCCTAAGCCGACACTAACGAAGCAGATGGAGATGAAATAAAACAAGGATTCTCGCTTCTCTGGAAGTTTCTCGAGGCCTGCCTGAGACCGGAAGAGGAAAATGTTTTTGAAGCTAAACGGTTTACTCTGTTGCATCTCGTAAATGATAACTGACGCATACTTGCATCATTAGTGGCTGCGAGTTTGCTTGTAAAATAGTATTGGAAATTATAGTGTGCTCGTGTGTGCGTGACTATGCAGATATTTAGCAGTCATATATATAAGTATATATTATATATATGTGTGTTTGTGTAACATTAAAGCCTTTAGAACCGAAAACCTAATCCCTAGGCCCCGACGCTTACAAGGAAGTGGAGTTGCAGCAACTCACCGAAGAAAAACAAAATCCAAAGATAATCATGATCTTCATTAAATTCTTTCCGATTCCTTTCCCTTACAGTAGTGTTGGTTGTTTTGACTGTCTCTGGCCCTAGGGAATAAAGAGTTTTCCTTTTGTGCGAACAGATATACTGCGAGAAATAAACGAGAATTAACAAAAGTTGCTGTTATGGCCAGCATCTCTCAGATGCGCAGTACCCGAATTCTCTAAACACGCTCTGGCTGCCCTTTCGTTTCGTAAGTCTTTAGGAAATTCAGCGTAGTTTTCTGCAATCAGTACATGGTAATTTGAAATAGAATTCAATTCGTTTCGTGTTAATTTGCATTAACGAACGAACTCCCAATGGGGTTTTTATTGTGAAAAATGGTAAAAAACTAAAAAGGGTTTTCAAATTGAAGAATATGATTCGGTAGAGGGAATAGATGTGTTGAGGAGCCGTCTTACAAATGTCTCCAAGCACTCATTATTCCCGGAACACCATCGCTGGGACAACAGCTTCAGTAAACGAGCATTTCGGCTTTCTGTGTACGGTAAAGGTTTACGTACTTTTATGGTCAAAATATATACAAAGAGTAACGAATTCGATGGTTTTAAGTCACTTGTGCTGAAGATAATGAAATTCCTTAGTAATACGAGGCACAGATTTCCAAAACACAAAATGGTGTCTTGCGTGCTTCTAAAGCTCCCTGAGTAAAGAAAAGATTCAGTGGAGAATTGAGTGGCTTCCCCAAGGGCGGAGTCAAGCAAGCAAGGACTCCCGAGTAAAATGGGGCCAATTTTTTGCCTAAACCTCTTTGCGTCCGAAAAAGATTCACCCACTGGCGGTGGCGGGGGGAAGGCGGTTGCTGGAGGTGCTATGGTGTTATTGAACCTTAGTCCCTCAGCCTAAAGACTTTTCGTGGTATTTCAATCAAATGTAATATACGCAATGTCTGTCTTCCATTCAAGGTCTATCATTAAATATGTTTATTAGTTTTTAGTGTTAAACTAACCCACTGAGTGAGCATGATACATAAACACACAAACTTGTTTTCAAAACTCACGACCTGTATGTCATGTATTCGCGTAGACTTTGACGTGTCCTTTGTGAGAAACAACACACATTCAATATATAATCAAGCAAACAGTGCTTTTTAAATGCTTCTTATCTAAAGCCCCTTCCACACGGGGGGCCAATGCACGGCGGGCAGATACTATTACCAATTTTCCAAATGGGTGGCGTTCACGAGTGTGGTCCAAATCATAGGTTCGCTTACCTGTGACTACTGCCTCCCTTGGACTGCTTCATCTGGTAACACTGTTTAGAAGCGAGAGAATTACGGGCAAATCCGGTGGACCAGTTTAGAGTCATAAAGTCCATTCATTTAGCCCATGTGCGTAATTTCATTATATATATATTATATGCATGTATGTATGTATACATTTATGAACCTTTATTCAGACCAGATGGAATTTGCCTGAGCGACATTCGCGTGAAAAAAGGCATCAAAGAAACGTTTAGTATTTATGGAACAAAAGGCTTTTGAAGATTCTGACATTCATGTTTCTTTATATAATGTGTGCTATTCTCGATGCTAATTTTTTTTTATTTATTTTTTTTATTTGTCCTGGTGTAGCTGCTTATGTATCTGATGTGTACACTCTCTCTCTCTCTTCTCTCTCTCTCTCTCTTCTCTCTCTCTCTCTCTCTCTCTCTCTCTCTCTCTCTGTAGAGAGGTTTTCCTTGCTTTTCTTTCATTCGAATTTAGCTGCTGGTTCAGTTAGCGGACATCCTGTGAGACGAAATTAGACGCATATACACACGCATACATATATATGGGTGTATGTATATATACACACATTTAAATACACACAATGTATTTGTGTTTGTATGTACGGATGTGTTGTTGATAAGGCATATTAAGCACCCATACACATCTTGATGTGTCCTTTCCCTAAATAGCAAAATTCAGAATGTTAAGTAAGTAATTCAACCAAACATTTGAGGATATGAACAAAGTGAATTACGAATAAATCATTTTCCTCAACTATATTCCATAAAGTTGGTTGCCGATAATATATTTTCCATAATGCTGGTTTTCGAATTGAAATATTATTCATAAAGCTCGTTTCCGAAATGATACATTTTCCAAAAAGCTGGTTTACGAAATCATATATATTCTTCCATAAAGCAACGTTTCCCAAATAATATATTTCCCATAAAGTTCATTTCCGTAATAATGTATTTTCCATAAAGCTCTTTTTTTAGATTATATATTTTCCATAAAACTGGTTTCCGAAGTAATAATTGGCCTGAATTCATTTATACCCATTCTATGGGTAGAACTTTGCAAAACCCAAAGAGAGAGTTGGTGACCACAAATGTTGTCAGTTGTAGAAGTTCAGCTGATATTTAAAATTTCCTTTGTTAAAGAAAGATTTATGGCACAAAATAGCAGAAAACCTCAAAAGTCTCCTCTCGTACAGCGCTTCATGTTTATTTCAAAAACGGATAAACTTTCTCCCCCAAACCTATCCATCGTATGTCATTGAGACCAAACGACTGATAAAACTACAAAAATAGCTCCTTTTATTAAATCTTGGGAAAATTTTACGGGTAAAGATAACTTCGGGTCCGATTCGAGTTTTCGGTTACCTTTTAATTAAGCATCCATCTGGAGAGGAGGCTTCGGGGATGCGCGCTTTCTCATTCCCTCAATTACTGAAAGAGCGTATATATTGCGCAGCTGCTCATGACTGCAGGATAAGCATCACTCTCAAGAGAGAGAGAGAGAGAGAGAGAGAGAGAGCGAATTGTTAGAACCCCAGATTTCATGTTAAAGTGGGATGGTTCGTCGCTGCAAGATCAGTCTATTTTCAATTTCCTTCCTACTTCTTCCGAAACCTTACATCTACAAGACTCTGACAATGTCCACCGCGATGTCTTGTTGACTTTTATTCTTGATTTTATCTTTTGGGGGAGTGTCGGTCCTGTTCCCGGAATCCTGCCCCTTGTGCCATGTATCATTCAGGTGCTGGTTGAGGGTATGGTGGTATACATACTTTCTTCCATCAAGACAAACTCTCTCTCTCTCTCTCTCTCTCTCTCTCTCTCTCTCTCTCTCTCTCTCTCTCTCTCTCTCTCTCTTTTATTGTCACCTATACTGCTTTGACGAATTCTTCAAAAATGGCCTCACGCAGAGCAGACACTTTTATAAAAGGGAAAGGAACAAAGATAAGAGAGAGAAAAAAATCAAATTCATGCAAAACAAATTGCATATTTCATCAGTAACCAGCAGCTAAGTAAAACAAGTTAATGATGCAATATCAATAAGCAAAATAAAGGGAATTGTGCCTGCATTAATCTCTAGAAAGGTTTATCATTCCTGCCTCTCAGAAGCTAAAAATGTTGGGAACATCAGCACAGAATCTCTCCCAGTGATCAAGATTTGAGAAGAATAAACTTATTGCATCTATTTCTTCTGCTCTTCGGATTCAGGAGGCAATACAAAGATGTGCTTCTAATGAATAGCTCCATATCTTTCTGAGGAACATTTCTGTCCTGGTGATATCCTATTCAGTGTGCTGTTATCTTTTGCAAATGGCTTATACAGACACGTGCTTGAGGTCCTGAGTCTACTGAATCTACTAAGGCAGATACATCTGCATCCATACAGTTAATGCATTCTGTAGATTTCGACTACATAATTTCAATGCTTAAATCATTTTGACTTAGAAATTGCCCCAATATCTGTCATTGCCTTTAGAATTTGCCCCAATATCTGTCATTGTCGTTCCTTCATAGATGTAACGCATATATACAAAAATAAATCCTTAGAATTAAATTGGTAGAAAGAACAGAACATATTCAGTGTCAACAATACTTCAAAGTGGATTCCTCGTCCCGTTTTCTTTCGTGTTGTAGCTGACTGACTGAGGT
>NC_087200.1:15284787-15299787 GCF_015104395.2 Macrobrachium nipponense | reverse complement strand
GAAAGAATATATGCAGAGACTCAAGGCGATACTCAAGTCAAAACTCAACGCCGGAAATATGATAAAAGCCATAAACACATGGGCAGTGCCAGTAATCAGATACAGCGCAGGAATAGTGGAATGGACGAAGGCAGAACTCCGCAGCATAGATCAGAAAACCAGGAAACAAATGACAATACACAAAGCACTACACCCAAGAGCAAATACGGACAGACTATACATAACACGAAAGGAAGGAGGGAGAGGACTACTAAGTATAGAGGACTGCGTCAACATCGAAAACAGAGCGCTGGGGCAATATCTGAAAACCAGTGAAGACGAGTGGCTAAAGAGTGCATGGGAAGAAGGACTAATAAAAGTAGACGAAGACCCAGAAATATACAGAGACAGGAGAAAGACAGAAAGAACAGAGGACTGGCACAACAAACCAATGCACGGACAATACATGAGACAGACTAAAGAACTAGCCAGCGATGACAATTGGCAATGGCTACAGAGGGGAGAGTTAAAGAAGGAAACTGAAGGAATGATAACAGCGGCACAAGATCAGGCCCTAAGAACCAGATATGTTCAAAGTACGATGGACGGAAATAACATCTCTCCCATATGTAGGAAGTGCAATACGAAAAATGAAACCATAAACCACATAGCAAGTGAATGCCCGGCACTTGCACAGAACCAGTACAAAAAGAGGCATGATTCAGTGGCAAAAGCCCTCCACTGGAGCCTGTGCAAGAAACATCAGCTACCTTGCAGTAATAAGTGGTACGAGCACCAACCTGAAGGAGTGATAGAAAACGATCAGGCAAAGATCCTTCAGGGACTATTGGGCTATCAGAACGGATAGGGTGATACGTGCAAAACAGACCAGACGTGACGTTGATTGACAAAGTCAAGAAGAAAGTATCACTCATTGATGTCGCAATACCATGGGACACCAGAGTTGAAGAGAAAGAGAGACGGGAAAAAATGGATAAGTATCAAGATCTGAAAATAGAAATAAGAAGGATATGGGATATGCCAGTGGAAATCGTACCCATAATCATAGGAGCACTAGGCACGATCCCAAGATCCCTGAAAAGGAATCTAGAAAAACTAGAGGCTGAAGTAGCTCCAGGACTGATGCAGAAGAGTGTGATCCTAGAAACGGCACACATAGTAAGAAAAGTGATGGACTCCTAAGGAGGCAGGATGCAACCCGGAACCCCACACTATAAATACCACCCAGTCGAATTGGAGGACTGTGATAGAGCAAAAAAAAAAAAATAAAAAAAAAAAAAAATAATAATAATAATAATAATAATAATAATAAGAAGAAGAAGAAGAAGAAGAAGAAGAAGAAGAGTTCAAGATATAAAGGAAAATTACTGATAGTCAGACAAGTGTTTGTAAGTATAGTATAACGATTCGAGTTTAAAATGTTTTTTTTAATATTATTAGTGTTTGTCGTTCATATTGTTTCCATCACATTTATTTCTAGTGTAAATATATAAACCATATGGATCGAAAGCAAGATCCGTAAGATCACACAGTCATCCTAATCCATCAACCCCCATCCCCCTAGAACCCCTGCCCCCCCCCCCCCCCCCTCACCCCTCCTTCGTCGTTCTTACGAAATCCTAATGTACTTTGTGCTAAGCTGAATCTTGCCACTGATACAGGCGACAGTTATCCTTGGGGAAATGGGCGATTGTATTTGTGTTAGTCGAAGGCTCTCTACGGGCAAGAGCCCGTGCTGGCATAAGGCCAGCTTTATCTCCAACAGCAACGAAGGCTCTAGTTTAGCTTTTTGCTGTACCTAAATCTACACTGAAAAACATTCTTTCTTTCTTATGCTGAAGTTTCTTTCTACTTTAATGAAATTGTGTGTGTGAGAGAGAGAGAGAGAGAGAGAGAGAGAGAGAGAGAGGCGTATAAATGCACATTAGGAGAGGAACGGAACCACGTAATGGCGAAAATGAATTACACGAGAGAGAGAGAGAGAGAGAGAGAGAGAGAGAGAGAGAGAGAGAGAGAGATTGGTATGTGAAGAGTTATAAGGAGTCACAAGGATTAGGATGTCTCAAAGAGTTATTAGTCCATCCGGGGAGAGCTACTTAACGTTGAAGTTGAATTGCAACAGAGAGAGAGAGAGAGAGAGAGAGAGAGAGAGAGAGAGAGAGAGAGAGAGGGGCCACTTCTTTAAACGCCTCCTCTCCCTTATTAGCGTGACAAGGCTTAAAAGACACGTAGTTATAAGAGGCCATTCTCTCAGCTCATCCGCTGATGGGATTCCGTGCAATTAAAGCCATTGAAAAAGCTGCCTGAGCTTGTAAGGACTTTGTAATGGAGAAGCTACATGATCCCTCTCGCTCTCAGTTGCCACTCGTCTTCAGACGAGTTATTTAAAGAGAGTGAGGAAGTATAGGGGTGGCATTTTCATTACAGTTGTTTACTTGTGGCATTAGATTCATTTTTGTTCTCGCGTCATACTCTGTCATTCATTCAAACTCATGTTTTGGACGATGCATGCAGTATATAGCACCATTTCAGGCCCCGCGAGAGATCGCTTTTCTCAAATATCTTTCGATCTAATTATTTGATCGAAATGGCACTTTGTCACAGGGTACATGACAACCCCCGCTAATTTTTGGTAATAAAGTGCATTGTCAAAAGGTGTTAGTTAAGGCATCTACTCTTGACCCGCCTGATGTTGCCAAGCATCGCCAACCTATGCGTTCAAACGTCCCTTTTCCCCATCCCTCCTCTCTCTCAGTAGCCATTTTGCTTGGTGAGACCTTCCCGCGCACAGTCTGATTAATCAACAGATATCACGCGTTTAACATACGTCTAGAATTAGAGAAGTTTCTAGAAGTGTTCGTGAACTGTCGGTGATAAGATTAGTGTGAAAATAGTAGGATAAAGCGTCTACTAAGTTAGTTTATCAAGTGAAATACTGTAAATCAGATCAAGATGGCAGTAAGTTCCAACTGTGGTAAGAAATGGCGAAATTTAGTGTGTTTAGCAAATTCCCAATACGATGAGGTAGCAGAAAGGGAGCTGGCATTTCTCATCTATGAGATCAACAACAGCCATAACCAAAAAGATACAAAAGCATTCATAGATATATTAGAAGGATATGATCCTTCAAACTGGAACAAATCAACAGAAAACATCTTGAAAATAATTGAAGAAGTTCCAAATAAAATCCAAGTGGTCAAGAGACTCATAAAGAAAATATACATAAATCAACATATTTCGACAAAGAAAATGAATAAAGTGAACATTGTGAATATCCTAATTGATGCAATAGGAAAAAGAATGCCAAAAGCATGCAAACTGTGTAAGGTGTCGTATGGCATAGTTAATCCACAACACCTGATCAGAAAATGCTCTGCATGCAACATTCCGACGCATTCTCAATGTGCTGAAGTAATGCAAGATATGAGAAAGGATACTATAATATTTTGCTCAACATGTCTATCATGGATAGACAATGTTATTAAATCAAGACTGAATGTACAAATAGTTGAGGATGAAGAAGAAGAGGAAGAGGAAGAAGAAGAAGAGGAAAACGGAAGAGAAGTAAACAAAACTGAAATGACAGAAAAAAATAAGGAAAACAAAGAACAAGATAAAAAAATGGATGCAGAGATACTCATTGATACTACATATGGGGCAATCAAGCAGCATACATACGAAGAAATAAATTACGACATGACAACACAAAAGAAAATCCCGAAGAGGCTCTACCCAGATCTGCACACTGATGGGAAAGAGGAAAAAATAGACAAGAAAGACAAAGTCTGCAACCTTTTGGAAAGAGGGAATTGCAGATTCAGAGAAAGATGTTACTACAAACATCCCAAGGTAAGTCACAACTATGAAATCTATGGTAAATGTGCATACCTAGACGGCTATGAGGATGATTGCAGAGATCTACATCCAAAAATATGCAAAAACCTAAAAGAAGGAAAAGGATGTAAGTTCAACAAAAAATGTAAATATATGCACCCTGTAGCCATGAATCAAAATCAATTAAATTATCAATCAAATAATAAAATCCAAAATAAGATAGAAACAAATAAAGAGAGGAACAAAGAATATCAGGTGAAGGAAAAAAGCAAGCCATCACCGCAATATGGTATGTCAGCAAAATATTTCCAAGCATCAGCTCCAAGATACAGCTCAAGAGATAAGAACTGTATTTATGATGCAAGAGGATATTGCAGATATGGAGAAAATTGCAGATTCAGACACAAAATGAATAATTATGATGAAGGAAGATCAAATATTATGGAAAAGTTGGATTTTTTAATGTCAGAAATTCTGGAAATGAAGAAAAGAACAACAGACCAGAACAGGAAAGAGACATGGGAAAATCCTTATTATTACCCTTATTAAATGAAGGAGAAAACATGCAAACCATCATAGTGATGAATGCGCAGGGTTTAGTTACGAGTAACTCAAAAAGGAAAATAGAGTACTTAGAAGAACTAACCCAAATTGAAAAGAAAATAGATATAATGAATATAAGTGAAACCTGGTATTCCCAAGAGACTCGGAATGATGATCAAATAAAAGGGTTCCAAACTTATAGATCAGATAGAAAAAATAGGAATCAAGGGGGAACCGCAATATATGGGAAAGACAAAAAACAAGGAAAAATATATGAGAAATATAGTAACTCAGAATGTGAACTAATAGCAGTAGAATTTGAATCTGAAAAATTAATGAAGATAGTAATATATAGACCCCCTAATACTAAAGAGTGACATAATAATAGAAAAATTGGATGATATATGTAGAAATCACAAGGACTGGACTATTCTCCTTTCTGGAGACTTTAACTTTCCTTTCGTAGACTGGAAAGAACGAAAAGGAGATTGTGGTTGTATTTATACATTTAAAAATGAGAGTAATAGTAGTGCAGAAGATAAGAGGCAATTTGAAAAGCTATTAGATATGCTATTAGAATACAACATTCAACAAATAAATCACCTGCCAACAAGAAAGGAAAATACTTTAGACCTAGTATTAGTGAACGAGGTGAATTATGTTAAAGAAATAATAGTTTATAATGCGAGTATTTCAGACCATAATGTCATAGAATTAACAGTCCATTCCAAAGCAAGTGAAAACAGAGATAAGCAAGAAATGAAAAAGTGGGAAGGATATGGAAAATACAACTTCTACAGTAAAAATATAAAATGGTCAGAAATAAATGAAGAATTAAACTAAAATTGGGATAACATTTTCGTAAGTGATGATATAAGGGTAAACTCGGAAATATTATATAAAATATTAGAGAAAATAGTGGATAAATATATACCGAAGAAGAGAAGTAAACATCAGTCATGCATACCAAGAGACAGAAGGATCTTGTACCAGAGGAAAAAAGGTCTTGCAAAAGAAAAAATTGCATGGAAAGTTATAGAACTAAAACGTAGATAGAAAATGCAGAACAAAAGATTATATAATCAAAAGAAAATGAAAAACGGGACTTGGAAGAAAAAACCCTAGTAAATATCAAGCAAAACCCCAAACTATTATACTCATATGCGAAAAAGATGAAGAAAAGAAGAATAGAAATAGGCCCTCTAAGAATTAAAGGGAGATTAACGAATGAAAAAAAGGAAATATGCAACATATTGGCAGAACGATATAAGAGAGAATTCACCCCTAGAATTGATAATGAAGATAATGATATAGAAGTAAGGGACGAAAATAGTGAATATCTAGCAGACATAGACATTAATGAAGCTGATATTGTGCAGGCTATTAATGAAATTAAAAATGGAGCTGCTGCATGGCCTGATGGTGTCCCTGCTATTTTATTAAAGAAAGTAGTTCATTCTATCGCAAAGCCACTTGCAATATTATTAAGACAAAGTGCAGATGCAGGCAAAATCTATGATGAGCACAAATTAGCATATATTACCCCTACTTTCAAAAGTGGATCAAGACTAGAGGCAAGTAATTATAGGCCTGTGAGTCAAACATCACATATTATGAAAGTGTATGAAAGGGTAATGAAGAAAAATATTATGAAACATTTAATAAAAAATAATTTGTTTAATAAAGGACAACATGGTTTCGTACCCGGAAAAAATACACAAACCCAACTGTTAGTCCACTGTGAGAACATATACAAAAATATGAAAAGCGGAAATGAAATAGATGTGGTTTATCTAGGCTTTGCAAAAGCTTTTGACAAGGTAGACCATAATATATTAGCGAAGAAAAGGTACGGTGTTAGCTGCATTACTGTTTGTTATTTTGATTGCAGACATAGACAGTATTGTTAAGGACTCAGTAGTAAGTAGTTTCGCTGATGACACAAGAATACGTAGAGAAATTACTTGTGATAAAGATAATAACGCGCTACAAAGAGACCTTAACAAAGTATATGATTGGGCAGAGGTAAATAGGATGGTATTTAACTCTGATAAATTTGAATCAATAAATTATGGAGACAGAGAAGGAAAGCTATATGCATATAGGGGACCTAATAATGAGACAATCACAAATAAGGAAGCAGTTAAAGACCTTGGTGTGATGATGAATAGGAACATGTTATGCAATGATCAAATAGCAATTCTATTGGCAAAATGTAAAGCAAAACTGGGAATGTTGTTACGGCACTTCAAAACAAGAAAAGCTGAACACATGATTATGCTTTATAAAACATATGTTCGTAGTCCACTTGAATATTGCAATATGATATGGTACCCACACTATCAAATGGATATTGCTCAAATAGAGAGTGTACAAAGGTCCTTTACAGCTAGAATAGAAGAAGTTAAGGACCTTGACTACTGGGAAAGACTACAATCCTTAAGATTATATAGTCTATAAAGGAGAAGAGAACGCTACATGATAATTCAGCATGGAAACAGATAGAAGGAATTGCCGAAAACATCATGGAGCTAAAAATATCAGAAAGAGCAAGCAGAGATAGATTAATAGTGCCCAAAACTATACCAGGAAAAATAAGGAAAGCACACAGGATATTAATCCACTACGCACCAGCATCGATAATGCAGCGTCTATTCAATGCGTTGCCAGCTCATCTAAGGAATATATCAGGAGTGAGCGTAGATGTGTTTAAGAATAAGCTCAACAAATATCTAAGCTGCATCCCTGACCATCCAAGATTGGAGGATGCAAAATATACCGGAAGATGTACTAGCAACTCTATGGTAGACATTAGAGGTGCCTCACACTGAGGGACCTGGGGCATACCCGAACAAGATGTAAGGTAAGGTAAGGTAAGGTCCTTACCTCCCTCCCTCCCTCCCTCCCCATTCCCCTCCTCATCCCTCCCTCAGCCCGCTTTCCAGGCCTCCCGATATCTGCCCCATTACCTGTCTTTTAATATCATATTTGAGTAACATTTGATGTTATGAATATGTTGGTCTATGTAGATTCTGTCTTCATTTAATTATTGTTATTGCAGTTTCGAAAGTTATATAAATGGGAGTAGGCTAAATAGGGTATGACCTTCACCCTATTCACCCCAAGAGAGGAGAGGTCTGCTCACTACCCCTCCCCCCCAAATTCCCCTTGTAGCCGGAGCTTTTTCTACTTCCTTATTGCATCAGTAGGCGAATTTCCATAAGGGAAAAGAAATTTTGGGATTTGGGGGAAACTATTATCACCATCATATTATCATTGTGTGCGTGTGTTTCTGTATTCGTGTCACAATGCAATTCCGTTTCTATAAATCTAACGCCAGTAATGAGGATGTAATCCTTGTACCGTTTTGAGTTGAGTGAATGAGGAGAATTTAATGCATCTTGAATTATATTTATATTACTTATCATTAATGCAAAGTGAATCATTATTTTCATATACATACCTATTTTTGAGATAGGTTCCAAAATAGGATTTTACTTGTATCCTTAGAACTGGGACTGTCGTTTATGGGTGTTACAAACCTAAGATGTACTTGCCACATCTTTTGGTTGTTTACCTATAGGCAACCTAGCCCTCTCATTTTGTAGTTCTTCGTTTTTGGGGAAAAAATGGAAAATTGCAGCCATTAACGCAACACACACATGGCATTATGCGGTGCTATATATACTCAATAATTATTGAGGAATTCTCGAGTCTACCTTAGTTCACAGGTTCATCTTACAGAAAACGGAGCTGTTGATTTTATTCTTACCCTATTAATGGTCGTTGAGTTAAACCTCGATATCTTTTCCATTATAAATCCTCCAGTTATCAGCTGGTATTGAAATATATCACGGAAAACGGTATTTTATTGCATATTGTAAGTTACAGAGAGCTATTGAGGGTTGAGACATGAGAAAAAGCAGAAAGAAAGAGTGAGAGAGAGAGGGAGGGTGGGAGGAACGGGGAAGGGCGTTCGATTGTTTAGATGAGTCCTGGCGTCGCATGTGACTTTGCCCTTAAAATTCAAGAGTAAAGACCTTAACTAACACCATTTCACAATGCACTATATTATTTAAAGATTAGCGGGGTTGTTTTGTACACTGTGTCAAAGTACCATTCCAATCGGATATTTAGTTTGAAAGATATTTGAGAAAAACGAGAACTCGGTGTTCCTGAAATGGATAGTGGTATATTGATCGATACAGCAGCTACGAAACAAATGGAAAGAGAGCATTTTGTATATCATCCGCAGTTAAAAGGCTCATTATGTTTAAAAGGTAAAATAGCACTTCCATTCAACCCTCATATACAGTGGCAACAACGACAGAGACATTGGTTTTACTATAAACTGGGCAAATAAGTAATAGCGTATGCTGGAGATTTCAGTGTTTTGTATATATTTATATATGTATTTTAAAGTCAGTTAAAAGAACAGTTTTTTTCAACGGCATATTTTTTCAAACAGCATATTTACCCTGTGAATGAATCAGAAGAAAGCACCTACTTTTCAATAGAGATTAGGGAATGCCTCATAAAGATAGGATTCATGTGTACTGCTGTGAATAGGGAATAGTGGAGACTGACCCAAAATCAACCCGAAACATGTCCTTACTTCAGCATCCAGTTCCCCTCTTCTTCTTCTTCTTCTTCATCTTCTCCTTCTTCACTTCATCTGGAAAGAGTTGTCAACAAATTACGAGTATTCTGTGCTTCAGTGATGTTTCCCCCCTCCCCCCCTTCGATGGCCATGCAAATCAGATGCTGTTAAAACGGCTGAGTCAACAGGGTTCCTCAGTGTTGGCTGCTCGAGGGAAAACATACATAGCCGCTTCGTCGTGGCGTTTATCCGTGAGAGTATTCGTGGAACTTTGGGTGAATCGTTACCTCGCAATTTATTGATAAGGATTGTTTTTCATTTTATTTCTTGGTTTGGTCGTCTACATGGCGAATTACGTGTCTTGGGCAGAGTCATATATCTGTTTCATTATTATTTAAATTAATCTTCAGAAGGAAACCAGTCGTTTTGAGGATTTTTGTATGGAATTTCGTGGCAACAAATATTTATGCAGTCATTAAGGCACTTATAAACTTTCTGCTAGAACATTTCTTTAGCGACTTTGACCTCTACATAGGGTAATCATTCTCTCTCTCTCTCTCTCTCTCTTTCTATATATATATAATATATATATATATATATATATATATATATAAATATATATATATAATTAGATATTATCTATAATTATATGTACTTTTTAAAATTAGTTAAAATAACGATCCTCTTAAACTGGGGGCATATTTACCCTGTAATACTGGTAAATCTTCTTAGGCACGAAGATATGGTAAATTGAGGTTTGTAATTCCACATAAGGATCGAGGAAAACGAAAATGATTTATCTCAGAAAATGCCCAACAGTTTCGTCCTCCAACGGACCTCCTCTTGGAGCGTTTATTAAGGAGAGAGATAAAGTTTACAGTGTATGTAGTCAAGAAAGGTCTAAAATTTTAAACATACAGTTACCAAAAGCTAGTAGTTTGAGCTACAGACTATTCAGCGACGAAGCAGCTCAAACTGCTAGTTTTTGGTAACTGTATGTTTAAGATTTTAGGTCTTTCTTGGCTACATACACTGTAAATTTTATCTCTTTCTTTGATAAACGCTCCAAGAAGAGGTCCATTGTAGGACGAATCTGTTGGACATTTTCTGAGATAAACATTTCCATTTTCCTATGTGGAATACAATTGAATTTACCTTGTAACTGAACTACGAGAAACAAAACTGAATAATGGAAATCAGTAATGAAATTAGAAGCTTAGAATCTCTTGCTAGGAAGCAGTTTTGAATCAGATCTCAAAAACACTAGTATGTAGACTTGTTTGGCGTACAAAATATGCACTAAAAAGAATGCTGAACTTCATAGATTTTTAAATGGTGTTTTGTCTTTGGCATAAATAGAAAGAAATGTTTTGGCTCCGCGACGTTCCGAAACAAGATTTGCAGTAATATTTGCAGCATCGAGAGAGAGAGAGAGAGAGAGAGAGAGAGAGAGAGAGAGATGGAGGGAGGGAGGGAGAGAGAATCATTTCTGTTCGTTTCCTTTTAATACCCATTGTTTTTTCTTCTTTATTCATATTCTTGTCGTTTCATCTTCATTCCTCTTTATGCAGGAATGAATGAATACATATTTCATATCCATTTTCTTTCCAACTATAGTTTCCTTATATATTTTGATAGCTTCAGCGCTTTCCTCACAGATGACTGTGATCATTACCATCGTTACAACTACTAAAATTACCATCGGCAGAAGTAATTAGTGATCAAAGTGATCAAAAACTCTACCTAATACTATACTGCCAATGATGTTGTTGTTGTTATTGTTGTATCTTTTGTACTTCTGCCGCCTCTTGATCGTCTTCCTCAGGCTAACTTTTAGCCTTTTGTATTTTCTGGATCTACCAAATGGTTTATGAACCTCATTCCTAACTCCTGACCACTTGGCCACTGACCTGTGAATCTTTGGAAGTCTTGCTTTTCTCTTTTACTGAGACTGGGTTCCATTTATGTGCAAAGCAATGTAACTTCTCATTGCTTGCATGCAAAACAAGTATTTAGATTTTTTATAATCAGTTACGACAGAAATTTCTAAAAAAAAAAAAAAAAAAAAAACTCTGGTTCATAGGATGGTTTTGAACACACGAATTTACATCCTGCGGTCTTCATGCATTCATTAATTTCTATGGAGTGATTTTTGCCCGTCTGTTTATAGAAACGCAATTCAAGCACAGGACTGCATATAAACGAATTTTATTGCATATAGTAGTTTATATAGTACTTTAATTCTGATTCATTATTTACAATGCTTTAGCAATAAATATTCAGTACAACATAAAAGCAAACTCTTTTAAGTTTCGAAAAATCTTTTATATTGAACTTTGCCAAAGGGATACTCACTCTCTCTCTCTCTCTCTCTCTCTCTCTCTCTCTCTCTCTCTCTCTCTCTCTCTCTCTCTCTCTCTCTCTCGAATAGGAGATTGTGGTTGTACTTATACATATAAAAAAGAGAGTAATAGTAGTGCAGAAGATAAGAGGCAATTTGAAAAGCTATTAGATATGCTACTAGAATACAACATTCAACAAATAAATCACCTGCCAACAAGAAAGGAAAATACTTTAGACCTAGTATTTGTGAACGAGATGAATTATGTTAAAGAAATAATAGTTTATAATGCGAGTATTTCAGACCATAATGTCATAGAATTAACAGTTCATTCCAAAGCAAATGAAAATAGAGATAAGCAAGAAATGAAAAAGTGGGAAGGATATGGAAAATACAACTTCTACAGTAAAAATATAAAATGGTCAGAAATTAATGAAGAATTAAACAAAGATTGGGATAACATTTTCGTAAGTGATGACATAAGGGTAAATACGGAGATATTATATAAAATATTGGAGAAAGTAGTGGATAAATATATACCGAAGAAGAAAAGTAAAACATCATTCATGCATACCAAGAGACAGAAGGATCTTGTTCCAGAAAATCGGAAAGTGGAAAAAAGGTCTTGCAAAAGAAAAAAATGCATGGAAAGTTATAGAACTAAAAAGTAAGATAGAAAATGCAGAACAAAAGATTATACAATCAAAAGAAAATGAAAAACGGGACTTGGAAGAAAAAACCCTAGTAAATATCCAAGCAAAACCCCAAACTATTATACTCATATGCGAAGAAGATGAATAAAAGAAGAATAGAAATAGGCCCTCTGAGAATTGAAGGGAGATTAACGAATGAAAAAAAGGAAATTTGCAACATACTGGCAGAACGATATAAGAGAGAATTCACCCCTAGAATTAGATAAATGAAGATAATGATATAGAAGTAAGGGACGAAAATAGTGAATATTTAGCTGACATAGAAATTAAGGAAGCTGATATTGTGCAGGCAATTAATGAAATTAAAAATGGAGCTGCTGCAGGGCCGGATGGAGTCCCTGCTATTTTGTTAAAGAAAGTAGTTCATTCTATCGCAAAGCCACTTGCAATATTATTAAGACAAAGTGTAGATACAGGCAAGATTTATGATGAGCACAAATTAGCATATATCACCCCTACTTTCAAAAGTGGATCAAGACTAGAGGCAAGTAATTATAGGCCTGTGAGTCTAACATCACATATTATGAAAGTGTATGAAAGGGTAATGAAGAAAAATATTATGAAACATTTGATAAAAAATAATTTGTTTAATATAGGACAACACGGTTTCGTACCCGGAAAAAGTACACAAACCCAACTGTTAGTCCACCGTGAGAACATATTCAAAAATATGAAAAGCGGAAATGAAACAGATGTGGTTTATCTAGACTTTGCAAAAGCTTTTGACAAAGTAGACCATAATATATTAGCAAAGAAAATTAGAAAACACAATATCGTAGATAAAGTAGGAAGATGGTTAAAAGAAATTTTTACACAACAGAAAACAGATAGTTATTGCAAACGATTGAGAAATCGGATGAAACCAAGGTAATATCCGGTGTGCCACAAGGTATGGTGCTAGCTGCAATATTGTTTGTTATTATGATTGAAGACATAGACAGTAATGTTAAGGATTCGGTAGTGAGTAGTTTCGCTGATGACACAAGAATAAGTAGAGAAATTACTTGTGATGAAGATAGGAACGCTCTACAAAGAGACCTTAACAAAGTATATGATTGGGCAGAGGTAAATAGGATGGTATTTAACTCTGATAAATTATGGAGACAGAGAAGGAAAGCTATATGCATATAGGGGACCTAATAATGAGACAATCACAAATAAGGAAGAAGTTAAAGACCTTGGTGTGATGATCCTTACCTTACCTTACAGACCTTACATCTTGTTCGGGTTGCCCCAGGTCCCTCAGTGTGAGGCACCTCTAATGTCTACCAGAGAGTTGCTAGTACATCTTCCGGTATATTTTGCATCTTCCAATCTTGGATGGTCTGGGATGCAGTTTAGATATTTGTCGAGCTTATTCTTAAACACATCTACGCTCACTCCTGATATATTCCTCAGATGAGCTGGCAACGCATTGAATAGACGCTGCATTATCGATGCTGGTGCGTAGTGGATTAATGTCCTGTGTGCTTTCCTTATTTTTCCTGGTATATCTTTTTGGGCACTATTAATCTACCTCTGCTTGCTCTTTCTGATATTTTTAGTTCCATGATATTTTCTGCTATTCCTTCTATCTGTTTTCCATGCCTGAATTATCATGTAGCGTTCTCTTCTCCTTTCCAGACTATAATAAATTTTAAGAATTGTAGTCTTTCCCAGTAGTCTAGGTCCTTAACTTCTTCTATTCTAGCTGTAAAGACCTTTGTACACTCTCTATTTGTGCAATATCCTTTTGATAGTGTGGGTACCATATCATATTGCAATATTCAAGTGGACTACGAACATATGTTTTATAAAGCATAATCATGTGTTCAGCTTTTCTTGTTTTGAAGTGCCGTAACAACATTCCCATTTTTGCTTTACATTTTGCCAACAGAGTTGCTATTTGATCATTGCATAACATGTTCCTATTCATCATCACACCAAGGTCTTTAACTGCTTCCTTATTTGTGTATGGTCCTCCCATTATTAGGTCCCTTATATGCATATAGCTTTCTTTCTCTGTCTCCATAATTTATTGATTCAAATTTATCAGAGTTAAATACCATCCTATTTACCTCTGCCCAATCATATACTTTGTTAAGGTCCCTTTGTAGAGCGTTCCTATCTTCATCACAAGTAATTTCTCTACTTATTCTTGTGTCATCTGCGAAACTACTCACTACCGAATCCTTAACATTATTGTCTATGTCTTCAATCATAATAACAAACAGTATTGCAGCTAACACCGTACCTTGCGGCACACCGGATATTACCTTCCTTGGCTTCATCCGATTTCTCGTCGTTTGCAATAACTATCGTTTTCTGTGTGTAAAAATTCTTTTAACCATCTTCCTACTTTATCCACGATATTTGTGTTTTCTAATTTTCTTCGCTAATATATTATGGTCTACTTTATCAAAAGCTTTTGCAAAGTCTAAATAAACCACATCTGTTTCATTTCCGCTTTTCATATTTTTGAATATGTTTTTCACGGTGGACTAACAGTTGGGTTTGTGTACTTTTTCCGGGTACGAAACCATGTTGTCCTTTATTAAACAAATTATTTTTTATTAAATGTTTCATAATATTTTTCTTCATTACCCTTTCATACACTTTCATTATATGTGATGTTAGACTCACAGGCCTATAATTACTTGCCTCTAGTCTTGATCCACTTTTGAAAGTAGGGGTAATATACGCTAATTTGTGCTCATCATATATCTTGCCTGTATCTACACTTTGTCTTAATAATATTGCAAGTGGCTTTGCGATAGAATGAACTACTTTCTTTAACAAAATAGCAGGAATTCCATCAGGCCCTGCAGCAGCTCCATTTTTAATTTCATTAATAGCCTGCACAATATCAGCTTCATTAATATCTATGTCAGCTAAATATTCACTATTTTTCATCCCTTACTTCTATATCATTATCTTCATTATCTATTCTAGGGGTGGAATTCTCTCTTATATCGTTCTGCCAGTATGTT
>NC_087200.1:15262287-15279787 GCF_015104395.2 Macrobrachium nipponense | reverse complement strand
GAGAATGACAGTTATCAGTTGCGCTGTATCGGATCACAAACTCAGAGAATGACAGTTGTTCGTTGCTCTGCATCGGATCTGAAACTCAGAGAATGATGGTTGTCAGTTGCTCTGTGTCGGATCTGAAACTCTGAGAATGACAGTTGTCAGTTGCTCTGTGTCAGATCTGATACCCAGAGAATGACAGTTGGCAGATGCTCTGTGTCAGATCTGAAACTTAGAGAATGACAATTGGCAGATGCTCTGTGTCGGATCTGAAACTCAGAGAGTGATGGTTGTCAGTTGCTCTGTGTCGGATCTGAAACTCTAAGAATGACAGTTGTCAGTTGCTTTGTGTCAGATCTGAAACTCAGAGAATGACAGTTGGCAGATGCTCTGTGTCAGATCTGAAACTTAGAGAATGACAATGGCAGAATATGCTCTGGTGTCGGATCTGAAAAACTGCAGAGAGTGATGGTTGTCAGTTGCTCTGTGTCGGATCTGAAACTCTGAGAATGACAGATGTCAGAAATTAGTCAGTTGCTCTGTGTCAGATCTGAAACTCAGAGAATGACAGTTGGCAAGATGGCTTCTTGTGTCAGATCTGACAGTTGCAGAGGCTCTGGTGGTGCAGATCTGTGGAAAATCAGAGAATGACAGTTGGCAGATGCTCTGCATCAGATCTGAAACTCAAAGAATGATAGTTCTCAGATGCTCTGGTTCGGATCTGAAACTAAGAGAATGACTGAATGACGGTTGTCAGTTGCTCTGTGTCGGATCTGAAACTCAGAGAATAATGGTTGTCAGATGCCCTGGTTCGGATCTGAAACTCAGAGAATGACTGAATGACGGTTGTCAGTTGCTCTGTGTCGGATCTGAAACTCAGAGAATAACGGTTGTCAGATGCCCTGCTTCGGATCTGAAACTCAGAGAATGACTGAATGACGGTTGTCGGTTGCTCTGCGTCGGATCTGACACTCAGAGAATGACAGTTGGCAGATGCTCTGCGTCTGATATGACACTCAGAGAAGGACAGTTAGCAGATGCTCTGTGTCGGATCTGAAACTCAGAGTATGATGGTTGGTAGATGCTCTGTGTCGGAATCCGAAAAAACTCAGAGAAATACGGTTGGCAGGATGCTTGCGGATCCGAAACTCAGAGAATGACGGTTGGCAGATGCTTTGTGTCGGATCTGAAACTCAGAGAATGACCATTGTCAGATGCTCAGTAGCGGAATGGAATTAACACGACAGAACCATTTATAAAAGATCAGGAGATAAAATTTCATTCTCGAACACTTATCAGAATTCAACTGTATTCCCCATACCCTCAAAATTGAGGTTTTATTGATATTAAACGTTGCTCTCTAAATCATTTTCTATCTTGAGGACTAAGTACTTAGAACAAGAGGCATAATGAGCCGAGAGAGTGCTTCTAAACGGTCTGAATCGTGCTGAGAAAAAGAATAGATGTCTCATCTTGCAGAGAGAGAGAGAGAGATCTCAGAGTGCTAATAGGACGCCCCCGAGATTTCTCGAGGCTAATTTCCCTAAGCCGATCGACTAACGAAGCAGATGGAGATGAAATAAAACAAGGATTCTCGCCTCTCTGGAAGTTTCTCGAGGCCTGCCTGAGACCGGAAGAGGAAAATGTTTTTGAAGCTAAACGGTTTACTCTGTTGCATCTCGTAAATGATAACTGACGCATACTTGTATCCAAGGTATATAGAATAAGGGACATTCTATATACCTTGCTTGTATCATTATTGGCTGCGAGTTTGCTCGTAAAATAGTACTGGAAATTATAGTATGCTCGTGTGTGCGTGAATATGCAGATGTTGAGCAGTCATGTATATAAGTATATATTATATGTGTGTGTGTTTGTGTAACATTAAAGCCTTTAGAACCGATAACCTAATCCCCAAGCCCCAACACTTACAAGGAAGTGGAGCTGCAGCAACTCACCGAAGAAAAACAAAATCCAAAGATGAATATATTCTTCATTAAAATCCTTCCAATTCCTTTCCTTTTTACAGTTGTGTTGGTTGTTTTGAATGTCTCTGACCCTAGGGAACAAAGAGTTTTCCTTTTGTGCGAAAAGATATACTGCGAAAAATAAACGAGAATTAACAACAGTTGCTGTTATGGCCAGCATCTCTCAGATTCGCAGTACCCGAATTCTCTGAACACGCTCTGGCTGACCTTTCGTTTCGTAAGTCTTTAGGGAAATTCAGCGTAGTATTCTGCAATCAGTACATGGTAATTTGAAATAGAATTCGATTCGTTTCGTGATAGTTTGCATTAATGATGGAACTCCCAATAGGGTTTTGATTGGGAAAAATTATAAAAAAATTAAAAGGGTTTTCAAATTTAAGACTATGATTCTGTAGAGGAAATAGATGTGTTGAGGAGCCGTCTCACAAATGTCTCCAAGCACTCCTCATTATTCCCGGAACACCATTGTTGATACAACAGCTTCTGTAAACGAGCATGTTGGCTTTCTGTGTACGGTAAAGGTGTATGCTTTTGTGGTCAAATTATATACAAAGAGTAACGAATTCGATTATTTTAAGTCTCTTGTGCTGAAGATAATGAAATTCCTTAGTAATACGAGGCACAGATTTCCAAAACATAAAATGGTGTCATACGTGATTCTAAAGCTCCCTGAGTAAAGAAAAGATTCAGGGGAGAATTGAGTGGCTTCCCCAAGGGCGGAGTCAAGCAAGCAAGGACTCCCGAGTAAAATGGGGCCAATTTTTTACCTGAACCTCTTTGCGTCCGAAAAAGATTCACCCACTGGCGGTGACGGGGCCGGGGGTGGGGGAGGGTTGCTGGTGGTGCTATGGTGTTATTGAACCTTAGTCCCTCAGCCTAAAAACTTTTCGTGGTATTTCAATCAAATGTAATATACGCAATGTCTGTCTTCCATTCAAGGTCTATCATTAAATATGTTTATTAGTTTTTAGTGTTAAACTAACCCACTGAGTGAGCATGATACATAAACACACAAACTTGTTTTCAAAACTCACGACCTGTATGTCATGTATTCGCGTAGACTTTGACGTGTCCTTTGTGAGAAACAACACACATTCAATATATAATCATGCAAACAGTGCTTTTGTAATGCTTCTTATCTAAAGCCCCTTCCACACGAGGGGCCAATGCACGGCGGGCAGACACTATTACCAATTTTGCAAATGGGTGGCGTTCACGAGTGTGGCACAAATCATAGGTTCGCTTACCTGTGACTACTGCCTCCCTTGGACTGCTTCATCTGGTAACACTGTTTAAAAGCAGAGATAATTACGGGGAAATCAGGTAGACCAGTTTAGAGTCATAAAGTCCATTCATTTAACCCATGTGCGTAATTTAATTATATATATCTATATATATATTATATGCATGTATATATGTATACATATATGAGCTTTTATTCAGAGCAGATGGAATTTGCCTGAGCGACATTCGCGTGAAAAAAGGCATCAAAGAAACGTTTAGTATATATGGAACAAAAGGCTTTTGAAGATTCTGACATTCATGTTTCTTTATATAATTCGTGCTATTCTCGATGCTAATTTTTTTTTATTTATTTATTTTTATTTGTCCTGGTGTAGCTGCTTATGTATCTGATGTGTACTCTCTCTCTCTCTCTCTCTCTCTCTCTCTCTCTCTCTCTCTCTCTCTCTCTCTCTCTTTGTAGAGAGGTTTTCCTTGCTTTTCTTTCATTCGAACTTAGCTGCTGGTTCAGTCAATGGACACCCTGTGAGACGAAATTAGACGCATACACACACACGCATATATATGTGTGTATGTATATCTACACACATTTAAATACACACAATGTATTTGTGTTTGTATGTACAGATGTGTTGTTGATAAGGCATATTAAACACCCAAACACATCTTGATGTGTCCTTTCCCTAAATAGCAAAATTCAGAACGTTAAGTGATTCAACTAAACATTTGAGGATATGAACAAAGTGAATTACGAATAAATCATTTTCCTTAAATATATTCCATAAAGTTGGTTGCCGATAATATATTTTCCATAATGCTGGTTTTCGAATTGAAATATTCTCCATAAAGCTCGTTTCTAAAATGATATATTTTCCATAAAGCTCGTTTTTTAAATTATATATTTTCCATAAAGCTGGTTTCCGAAGTAATAATTGGCCTGAATTCATTTATACCCATTCTATGGGTAGAACTTTGCAAAACCCAAAGAAAGAGTTGGTGACCACAAATATTGTCACTTGTAGAAGTTCAGCTGATATTTAAAATTTCCTTTGTTAAAGAAAGATTTATGGCACAAAATAGCAGAAAACCTCAAAAGTCTCCTCTCGTACAGCGCTTCATGTTTATTTCAAAAACGGATAAACTTTCTCCCCAAACCTATCCATCGTATGTCATTGAGACCAAACGAATGATAAAACTACAAAAATATCTCCTTTTATAGAATCTTGTTAAGCATCCGTCTGGAGAGGTGGCTTCGGGGATACGCGCTTTCTCATTCCCTCAATTACTGAAAGAGCGTATATATATTACGCAGCTGCTCGTGACTGCAGGATAAGCATCCCTCTCAAAAGAGAGAGAGAGAGAGAGAGAGAGAAAATTGTTAGAACCCCAGATTTCATGTTAAAGTGGGATGGTTCGTCGCTGCAAGATCAGTCTATTTTCAATTTCCTTCCTACTTCTTCCGAAACCTGACATCTACAAGACTCTGACAATGTCTTGTTGACTTTTATTCTTGATTTTATCTTTTTGGGGGAGTGTCGTCTGTTCCCGGAATCCCCTGCCCCTTGTGCCATGTATCATTCAGGTGCTGGTTGAGGGTATGGTGGTATACATACTTTCTTCCATCAAGACAAACTCTCTCTCTCTCTCTATCTCCTCCGTCTCTCTCGTCTATCTCTCTTCTCTCTCTCTCGCTTCTCTCTCTCTCTCTCTCTCTCTCTCTCTCTTATTGTCACCTATACTGCTTTGACGAATTCTTCCCCCCCCCCCCCAAAATGGGCCTCACGCAGAGCAGGACAACTTTTATAAAAGGAAAAGGAAAGGAAACAAAGATAAGAGAGAGAAAAAAAATACAAATTCATGCAAACAAATTGCATATTTCATCAGTAACCAGCAGCTAACTAAAACAAGTTAATGATGCAATATCAATAAGCAAAATAAAGGGAATTGTGCCTGCATTAATCTCTAGCAAGGTTTATCACATTCCTGCCTATCAGAAGCTAAAAATGTAGGGAACATCAGCACAGAATCTCTCCCAGTGATCAAGATTTGAGAAGAATAAACTTATTGCATCTATTTCTTCTGCTCTTCGGATTCAGGAGGCAATACCAAGATGTGCTTCTAATGAATAGCTCCATATCTTTCTGAAGGAAAACATTTTGTTTTTTTCCTGGTGATATCCTATTCAGTGTGCTGTTATCTTTTGCAAATGGCTTATACAGACACGTGCTTGAGGTCCTGAGTCTACTGAATCTACTAAGGCAGATACATCTGCATCCATATAGTTAATGCATTCTGTAGATTTCGACTACATAATTTCAATGCTTAAATCATTTTGACTTAGAATTTGCCCCAATATCTGTCATTGCCTTTAGAATTTGCCCCAATATCTGTCATTGTCTTTCCTTCATAGATGTAACGCATATATACAAAAATAAATCCTTAGAATTAAATTGGTAGAAAGAACAGAACATATTCAGTGTCATCAATACTTCAAAGTGGATTCCTCGTCCCGTTTTCTTTCGTGTTGTAGCTGACTGACTGAGGTAATTTGCGAAGGCATAAGTCGTTCCTTTTGGATGCAATCGTTGAGTCCATTGTGTCGATCAGTACTACATCAGTCACTCTCACAGTGTACCCCTACCCAGGACGTCTGGCTTTTAAAGTGCGTCCCGTACTATAGTAGATTCACATCAACGTGCAGCTGATGTCTAGGCCAGTCACTTACGGCACTCCTGATTGGCGATGAATAAGCCAATCACAGGGCTAGAAACTCTTGAGTCTCTCTCGAGAGTTCACATAGTCAGGATGTATGTTCCACCTCTCCTGAGGATTACTTTTGAAGGACGTACCCCTCCCTAGAGAGACTGAGGGTTTCCAGCCATGTGAATGGCTTAACAATAGCCAATCAGGAGCGTCGTAAGGGGCGGGCCTAGACATCAGATGCACGGTTGATGTGAATCTACCATAGCTAGCGTGTTAGCGAGTGGGAGAAATTCTCATCGATTGCGGTGCAAACGAAAAGGATGCGTGTATGAAAAAATCTCGAGCGAAAAGACGGTTTTTTTGTCGATTAAAAAGAAAATTAATTCTAGGGTATTTATCATTTGCAAACCTACAGCATTTTTTTATAAGCCAGTGTGAAATAAAGAACTTCCGATGACACATTTAACGTTTCCCTGAAGCCCAATGGAGACGTTTTATTTTTAAGAGTATTTCCAGTTAATTGACTGACCTTTTTCTATTATTACAGTACGACCAAGTCAATCGTTTCTTTACAGAGATGCAATAAAGTTGGTCTCATAATTGCAAGGACTTGACCTTCTTAATCAATTTTTCATCGCTTGGATAATGGAAACTTGAACTTCACGGATTTTGGAGTCGGTGAAATCGAGTATTCAGGTACAATCAGGGTATCATACGCGTTGGTTTACCTGTCGTGAGGTTCAGCTTGTGTCCAAATGCAGCTTTAAGGCCGTTTATCCTGTCTGGCTGAGTATACACGCTGAAAGAGTTGCAGAAAGCAGCAGAGCAAAGATTCCACGGATCATATGCTCTCTCTCTCTCTCTCTCTCTCTCTGCATCCCAGACCATCCAAGATTGGAAGATGCAAAATATACCGGAAGATGCATTAGCCATTCTCTGGTAGACATTAGAGGTGCCTCACGCTGAGGGACCCGGAGAAACCCGAACGAGCTGTAAGTGCTATTAGTAAGCGAAAGTGCTCCTGTGTTTATCTTTGACTTTATCTTTAACTATATCCTTAGCTTTGCCTTTATCTTTATCTTAAAATTTATCTTACGCTTCAACTTAATCTTTATCTGTATGGTTCCATTTGTCTTAAACTTTAGCTTCATCTTTATCTTTATCTTTTATTTTGGTTTGTTTCTGGAAATCTCTTGTCAGGTTAACTTTTTTTTTTTTAACAATTATGCTGCGTCTCCTAAATTCTCTGAATGGTTGGTTTAAGTGTTAGCCCATATCCGTATCTATATGACTAAGTCATGCAGCATACACATACACACACACACACACACACACACACACATATATATATATGTGTGTGTGTGTGTGTGTATGTATGTGCATGTATAAACGAATCAGTCCCAGTGGAAAATGTGTTCACTCAATCGTCTTTTTTCTTAAGTTGCTCTTCTCAGCCCCATTAAATCTGACTGTATTAGTTGCTTACGGATAAGAAGTCAAGTAATCATTTGTAAACTCGCAACCTCGAGGAAGTGATGGTAATTCAGAGGGGCTCTCAAATTATCGCCGTTCTTTAAAATGTAGCTTTAACCCACTTGAGTTGAAGCAAAGAAATCCAGCTTGCAGTCGTAACCTGTAAATAAAAACAGGTATAAAGAATGAAATGATTCTCTCTTCACTTTTACTCGTTGTAATTCCTTTGTGTTTTATCTTATTGATTTCAGGAAAAGATCATTTAGTTGTACATTTAATGCCGAATCCTTTGGTATGACCAAAACCTTCCTATCTTATGCACAACGTGAGAAAATTGAAGAAATATAAACATATTGCTAGTTTTCTAAGCTACAAATGAAAATATGAAACACTGAGTGAGCAGCCTACCTCCCGGTACCAGCCAATCAGAGGCCGCCAAACAAACGTCTCGTAGGCACAAGAATCTACCTTATGTGAATCGACTATAGTGTCTAATATAGTTTTCAAGGTAGCTGAGATGAATAGTGACACTTTCAATTTCATTTAATTCCAAGTTTAGCGCTGATAGAGAATGGGGTGAGAGGGGGGGGGGCGACATCTAAAAATAACCAGAGCAGGTAAAAAGCAGTGTCTAATCCATACTTTTTGCGATTGCTGGGATGAACAGAGACACTCCCAGTGCCCTTCAAGTCCAAGTTCAGCCCCAATAGGAACGGGGCCATGAAGCGGTGAAATATAAAATGTAAAAAATACTGGGCAATATAACTGAAGCAACTATCTTAACATGAGACCTTACCTTACAGACCTTACATCTTGTTCGGGTTGCCCCAGGTCCCTCAGTGTGAGGCACCTCTAATGTCTACCAGAGAGTTGCTAGTACATCTTCCGGTATATTTTGCATCTTCCAATCTTGGATGGTCTGGGATGCAGTTTAGATATTTGTCGAGCTTATTCTTAAACACATCTACGCTCACTCCTGTATATTCCTCAGATGAGCTGGCAACGCATTGAATAGGGACGCTGCATTATCGATGCTGGTGCGTATAGTGGATTAATGTCCTGTGTGCTTTCCTTATTTTTACTGTATAGTTTTGGGCACTATTAATCTACCTCTGCTTGCTCTTTCTGATATTTTTAGTTCCATGATATTTTCTGCTATTCTTCTATCTGTTTCCATGCCTGAATTATCATGTCTCTTCTCCTTTCTAGAGCGTTCTCTTCTCCTTTCAGCTATATAATTTTTAAGAATTGTAGTCTTTCCCAGTAGTCTAGGTCCTTAACTTCTTCTATTCTAGCTGTAAAGGACCTTTGTACACTCTCTATTTGTGCAATATCCTTTTGATAGTGTGGGTACCATATCATATTGCAATATTCAACGTGGACTACGAACATATGTTTTATAAAGCATATCATGTGTTCAGCTTTTCCTTGTTTTGAAGTGCCGTAACAACATTCCCATTTTTGCTTTACATTTTGCCAACAGAGTTGCTATTTGATCATTGCATAACATGTTCCTATTCATCATCACACCAAGGTCTTTAACTGCTTCCTTATTTGTGATGGTCTATTATTAGGTCCCTTATATGCATATAGCTTTCTTTCTCTGTCTCCATAATTTATTGATTCAAATTTATCAGAGTTAAATACCATCCCTATTTACCTCTGCCCAATCATATACTTTGTTAAGGTCTCTTTGTAGAGCGTTCCTATCTTCATCAAACAAGTAATTTCTCTATTAATTGTGTCATCTGCGAAAATACTCACTACCGAATCTTTAAACATTATTTTCCTTATGTCTTCAATCCATAATAACAAACAGTATTGCAGCTAAACACCGTACCTTGCGGCACACCGGATATTACCTTGGCTTCATCCGATTTCTCGTCGTTTGCAATAACTATCTGTTTTCTGTTGTGTAAAAATTCTTTTAACCATTTTCCTACTTTATCCACGATATTGTGTTTTTCTAATTTTCTTCGCTAATATATTATGGTCTACTTTATCAAAAGCTTTTGCAAAGTCTAAATAAACCACATCTGTTTCATTTCCGCTTTTCATATTTTTGAATATGTTCTCACGGTGGACTAACAGTTGGTTTGTGTACTTTTTCCGGGTACGAAACCATGTTGTCCTTTATTAAACAAATTATTTTTTATAAATGTTTCATAATATTTTTCTTCATTATACCCTTTCATACACTTTCATAATATGTGATGTTAGACGCACAGGCTTATAATTACTTGCCTCTAGTCTTGATCCACTTTTGAAAGTAGGGGTAAATATGCTAATTTGTGCTCATCATATATCTTGCCTGTATCTACACTTTGTCTTAATAATATTGCAAGTGGCTTTGCGATAGAATGAAAACTACTGTTTCTTTAACAAAATAGCAGGAATTCCATCTGGCCCTGCAGCAGCTCCATTTTTAATTTCATAATAGCCTGCACAATACTGCGGCTTCATAATATCTATGTCAGCTAAATATTCACTATTTTCATCCCTTACTTCTATATCATTATCTTCATTATCTATTCTAGGGGTGAATTCTCTCTTATATCGTTCTGCCAGTATGTTGCAATTTCCTTTTTTTTTTTTTCATTCGTTAATCTCCCTTCAATTCTCAGAGGGCCTACTTCTATTCTTCTTTTATTCATCTTCTTCGCATATGAGTATAATAGTTTGGGGTTTTGCTTGATATTTAATAGGGTTTTCTTCCAAGTCCCGTTTTTCATTTTCTTTTGATTGTATAATTCTTTTGTTCTGGCATATTTTCTATCTTACTTTTTAGTTCTATAACTTTCCATGCATTTTTTTCTTTTGCAAGACCTTTTTTCCACTTTCTGATTTTCTGGAACAAGATCCTTCTGTCTCTTGGTATGCATGAATGATGTTTACTTTATCTTCTTCGGTATATATTTTCCACTATTTTCTCCAATATTTTATAATATCTCCGTATTTACCCTTATGTCATCACTTACGAAAAATGTTATCCCAATCTTTGTTTAATTCTTCATTAATTTCTGACCATTTTATATTTTTACTGTAGAAGTTGTATTTTTCCATATCCTTCCCACTTTTTCATTTCTTGCTTATCTCTATTTTCACTTGCTTTGGAATGAACTGTTAATTCTATGACATTATGGTCTGAATACTCACATTATAAACTATTATTTCTTTAACATAAATTCATCTCGTTCACAAATACTAGGTCTAAAGTATTTTCCTTTCTTGTTGGCAGGTGATTTATTTGTTGAATGTTGTATTCTAGTAGCATATCTAATAGCTTTTCAAATTGCCTCTTATCTTCTGCACTACTATTACTCTCTTTTTTATATGTATAAGTACAACCACAATCTCCTATTCGTTCTTTCCATTCTACGAAAGGAAAGTTGAAGTCACCAGATAGGAGAATAGTCCAGTCCTTGTGATTTCTACATATATCATCCAATTTTTCAATTATTAAGTCAAACTCTTTAGTATTAGGGGGTCTATATATTACTATGTTCATCAATTTTTCAGATTCAGATTCTACCGCTATTAGTTCACATTCTGAGTTACTATATTTCTCATATATTTTGTTCCTGTTTTTTGTCTTTCCCATATATTGCGGTTCCCCCTTGATTCCTATTTTTTTCTATCTGATCTATAAGTTTGGAACCCTTTTATTTGATCATCATTCCCAGTCTCTTGGGAATACCAGGTTTCACTATTTCATTATATCTATTTTCTTTTCATTTTGGGTTAGTTCTTCTAAGTACTCTATTTTTCTTTTTGAGTTACACGTGTGCGTGTGTGTGTGTGTGTAATGAGGGAGAGGAAGTGAAAAGAGAGAATAGAGGGTTTTTGGGAGGAGAGAGAGTTTATTGGTTGTCATACAGTTTTTTGTCGGTTTGGTCAGCTAGTATATAATAATATATATATACTACTATATATCTATATATATATATATATATATATATATATATTTATATATATATATATAGTATGTATGTGTGTGTGTGTGTGTATGTATGTATGTATGTATTATGGGTGTATGATCCATTACTGTGGACTTTTCAAGGACAATAGAGAGAGAGAGATAGAGAGAGAGAGAGAGATAGAGATAACATCGTAAACGCTTTTCTTTAGTCCCAGTTGATTTTTTTTGGGGGGGTGTGTTCCTAACAAACCTTCATTCAGAATATCAACTAAAATCGACCTTTGACCTTTAGAATTCTTAACAGAATACCGCAACGTTGTTTCCCTGTTGTGAAGTATATTTCCTATGCCTTCGTGTTTCAGTATTTGATGCTGTTGTGTTCGATATGCAACATGCTTTTATTTATTCAGTTCCATTGTTTAAAATTTATATATGTATATATAAATATAATATGCTTTTGGGGCAATGTTTTTCTTGTATGCAGATTTTGTTGAATTCCATGGCTTTTTGGTTGTTGATCAACTTCTTATTAGTTTTGACATTATTTTCTGAATCTTTTCCGTCCTTCCAAATTCAGTTGATGGACAAAAAACCGAAGATTAACTCTTTGTTCCACTTCCTGATAATCACAACACCAAAGTGTATAATCTGCACAGGTGGTGGTTGGTTATGATTTAGCTGGCATTGTGCCAGCACGGGCTCTTGCTTCTAGAGCAGCCCGTAAGAAATCCCGGACATTGTTGTTTTTGACTAAGCGGGCCTTATGCCAGCACGGGCTCTTGCTCATAGAGCAGCCCGTAGACATTGGACATAGCAGGTTAGTTTGTTAGGATTTAAGTGGCTTTGTGCCAGCACGGGCTCTTGCTCCTAGAGCAGCCCGTAGGTCATTTAAAATATTTTGCAAGTGAATGGTGAGATTTAAGGATATGGATGTGACCTTTATTACGATCATATGGTTGTGACAGTGAAATGGTATTCAGGAACTAATTGAAATGGAAGGTTAACAGACGAGGTTATAAACCCCTTTGAGCCCTAAGGTAGTACCCATCAGTAGGAGAAAAAGAACGATAGCAGCGAGTACTGGCGAGTTGGAGATAGCCAGTAAGGAAAATCGAAATAAAATTATTGTCGGAGAAAAGCGGGAAGAAAGCAAAAATACCATTTTTCATTTACTCGAGGAGAGAGAGAGAGAGAGAGAGAGAGAGAGAGAGAGAGAGAGAGAGAGAGAGAGAGAGAGAGAGAGAGAAAAGATACTCATGAAGAAAATTATTCTGTTCTTCAAGGAAGTGGTCTGGGAGTTGTTTTTCGTATTCCTTGGTCTCTGTATAAATTTCTTTCGCCAACGCGGTTGAAAAACTTTGACTTGCCTCTCTCACTTCCCTGTCAGGAGGTCCTCAAGCTTCTTGACGATGAGAAGGACCTTTCTTGCAATTGTTGTTCTATCTTGACAGGTTAAATCATCGATACGTTGGGTTGGCGGTGCTTCTGTCTGGGCTCCTGCTTCGACAAGAAAAACAGGAAAAACTGGCGGTGTAGGTGTTCGGGGGGAATATTCTTAGGGGTCGGAAAAACGATCGCAGGGGTTGGAGGAGGTCGGGGAGCGGGAATGTGGTGGAAAGAAGGTGAGGGATTGGGTTTGAGGAGGTTGGAAAGAGGAAGGTTGAGGAGTCTGCGGTGCTGGAGGCAGATTCGTTCTTGGGTCGAATCTGGGTTGATAGGTCTCCTGGTCGGTGATGGTTGGCACTTTTGAGGTCTTGCAGGTGGAGGAGGAACGCCCTTCATCTTCCAAACCTTTTCTAGTCTGGCAGGTCATCCCTTAAACCAAGCATGGTGCTGCTGCCTGCAGTTGGGGAGGGTGGGGGGGGTGTGGGCATCGGGAAACAGTGTGGCATTTTGTCTTGTATTCTGTCAGGCATACTTCTGGCTGCATACCCCGCATATGTGATGGAACGTGCTCTCGTTCTTGTGATGCCCGAACCTCTGACACTTGAAACATCTCAAAGGTTCTGGTATAAAGGCTTCTGTCTGGTAGGTGCCGACGATTCCAAGGTTGACCCTGGACGGTATTTGTCCTTTACAGGTGGCTTCTATCTTCAATGTTTCTCCATCAGTCTTCGCTGTGAGCCTCGTGGCGCTCATGATGTTGGGCACTTCGAGAGTTCAATCGATGGTGACGTATTTGGGGACTTTGCAGATCATCCCCCCGGTGATTAGTTCGGCAGGAGCGAGTAGCCAACACAAGCTGTTGTTCTTTAGCAGTTCAGCCGATTTCTGATCCCTTGGAGTGATGGTGAATTCTCCCCTCAGGTTCAGTCTGGTGCATGCGATGTGTGGCCTTCGTTGGTGACGGCTCTGAATGTTGGTAGTGCCGGGAATTCTGTGTGACTGATCGTATTCGGTTCCAGTGTGGAGGGGAGCTGGTTGTTGCTGGTGATGTAGGGTGCCGGAGTTCTATTCTGTTTCTATTTCTTCTTCTTTTAAACAATTGCGAAGACTTAGTCGTCGTTGGGGGCGGGTCCTCCTTAGGGATACCAGGCGAGAGGGGTCTTCTTTTCGAGCTCATCGTCGATGTGTCAAAAAAAACACAAAGCTCTAAAAAGTCTTATAATAATTACGAGAATTATTACGCAAGACGAGCAGAGCAAAGCATCCTGTTTGCTTTGATACTTTGTGCGGACGGATATGTAGCGTCCAAACAGTAATAATACTACAATAATACCATAATAATACAGTAAATCACTACAATAACATTAATTTCAAAATGAAAAATTTCAATTTATTTACAGTTATATAAGTTGCAATATAATAAAATTCAAAATAGACCATAATTTGATTTGTGAAACGATGAAAACAAAAACCTCGTATTCTGGTGGTAACGAACAAAACAGAATAGGAAAGCAGGTATATACGGATTACGGGAATGGGAGGAGTGGCCCCGGAAAGGGGTTGTGTGGGGGGGGGGGGGGGGGGGGGGAGCTTTTTTGGGGTTTGAGGAAAGCGCTTGATTTAAAATCTGTTGTTGCCGTTGTTATAGTTGTTTTCTATGTTAGCGTTGTATGTCGTAGGGCGTCTGATAAATGGAACATGGGAGTAATCTGTCTGCTTCTAGTTGCCTGTTCAATGTGGGTTTGTGCGATAAAATGCGAACAGATTCTATTATTATTAATCTGTGGCGACTTCTATGTTCTGAGTAGATATCTGCATTCTCCACTAGTTCTTGTATCGTAGGTTTACGGATGTGATGGTCTATGTAGTGTTTGTGGATGGATCTATTATTTCTGTGGGCCTGTAAGCGTCTTTTTTAAGTTTGTGGAAGTGTGACCACATTCTCTCTGGTCAGGGAAAGCGGTAAACGACGCTGTAAGTTCTTCCTTGTCTGGGTTCGGGCTGGTATTATTTCTCATTATGTGAGATGTCAATTTGCTCGATCACAAACATCATCAAGAGAGAAATGACACCTAAAGTCCCCTTCGGACAGGTCAGTGTAATTGTTTATTGTAAACCCAATTTGACATCTCTCATCATCACGAACCCAGACAAGGAAGAACTTACAGCGTCGTTTACCGCTTTACCTCCCCAGAGAGGACGTGCCAGTCGTCCTAAAACAACATATATTGGTCACACATCCACAACCCTAACAAGATACTTACAGACAGGCCCATAGAAATAATAGATCCATCTAAACACTACATAGACCATCACATCCGTAAACCTACGACACAAGAACTAGTGGAGAATACAGATATCATCTACTCAGAATATAGTAGTCGCCTAAGATTAAATTCCAATTCTTACACTACTATTCGATCTCATCCAGTAGTCATCATGAGAAGCATTAACACATTTATAAGGATATACAAGTGTCAGTATATATATATATATATATATATATATATATATATATATATATATATATATATATAATGAACATCTCAAAAGGGAATTGGATATCAGATATCGTCGACGCAGTGTTCATTCAACCAACCCTTAAGAAGATTAAAGGAAGATTATCAGCGGGGGTGACCTAAATTGGCTTACTTGTGGACGAATCTCTGGTATAAATACCACCTTATTCTGTAAAACTTTTCTCATTCATATACCTGAAGAGAGAGACAGCAGTTCTCTGAAAATATAGTACTTTTCTCTCTACATTTTGGTGTTTTTATGGGCTCCTTTTATAAATGGAATTCTGTGTTACAGAACATTTTTACCAGTCATATATATATATATATATATATATATATATATATATATATATATATATATATATATATATATATATGACTAGTAAAAATGTTCTGTAACAACAGAATTCCATCTAATAAAAGGAGCCCATAAAAACACCAAAATGTAGAGAGAAAAGTACTATATTTCAGAGACTGCTGTCTCTCTCTTCAGGTATATGAATGAGAAAAGTTTACAGAAAAGGTGGTATTTATACCAAGAGATTCGTCCACAAGTAAGCCAATTTAGGTCACCCCGCTGATAATCTTCCTTTAATCTTCTTAAGCGTTGGTTGAATGAACACTGCGTCGACGATATCTGATATCCAATTCCCTTTTGAGATGTTCATTACCTGCTTCTCTTTTATTAAGGCCGATTCCATCATTTGACTCTTGTACCGGCAGTTGCTGCTATAAATTACACTGACATATTCCAGTTTATTCTATGGTTATGTTCATTCATATGGTTGAAATAGCAGAGTTCTGTTGTCCATACTAACTGACCGTTTGTGTTGCATTAATCTCTGGGGAAGTGATTTACCTGTAAATCCGATGTAAGATTGGTCACAGTCCTGGCATGGGATCTCATATACCCCAGTCTTTGGGAGATGTACTTTGTTGGACGTTAATCAGGGATTTGGCTAAGGTATTTGGGTAGGTAAATGCAAAAGGGTTGGATTTCCCAAGGGTGTGAGTTACTCTCTTAATCGTCTCCAGGTGGGGAATTTTTATTTTATTGTTGGGTGTGTCTCTGGTCTTGTCTTTATGGGGGTCGGTAGAAAATTACGTTTGCTTTTTGAATTGCTTTCTCAATTATATGGTCAGGATACTTTAAAGATGAAAGTTGCTTGCGAATTAGTTCAAATTCTTTTTCCAGGAAATCTGGGGAACAAATTCGTAAGGCTCTTAAGAATAGGTTGCTAGCTACACCTATCTTGATAGTATTGTCATGATAGCTAAAGTAGTGAATATATGAAAGTGAGAACGTTGGTTTTCTGTATATGGTAAATTTGTATTCTGTCGTGTCTCTGATTATTAAAACATCAAGAAAAGGAAGTTTTGTTGTCTGTTTCCCATTCAACTTTAAATTTGATGGTGGGCACTAATGCGTTTAATTTTGAGAGGAATTCATTAAAATTACCCACTTATTATCCCAAAATGTTAGTATGTCATCCACGTATCTCATCCACAGCATGTTTTTTTGGGTTTTATTGCATTTATTACTGTAGTTTTTTCAAAGTATTCCATGTACAGATTGGCTAAAATAGGACTTAAAGGACTACCCATACTACACCCGAATTTTTGCTTGTAGAATGATTCCCCGAATGAAAATACGTTATTAGATGCACATAATTCAACTAACTTTATTATTTTGTCAAGTGCCAAAGGGAAATGATCTGAATAGGGGGATAATTTTCCCATTAAAAACTGAAGAACGTCCTGTACTGGTACTTTTGTGAATAGGGAGTCTACGTCCAGGCTTAAAAGTTTTATGTTGTGAAGTGGTATATGTGCTTCTCTGAATTTGTGACAAAAGTCTTCCGAATGTTTGATGTGACGGGGGAGAAAAAGTGCCTAAAAAAGGAGAAAGGAGGCCAGCTAACCATTAGAAATTTTGTAATTGAAAGCTCCGGCGCATGAAAACGATGGGTCTGAATGGAAGATTGTCTTTGTGAGTTTTGGGAAGACCTAAAAGTAGGCTAAATTACCCTACTTTTATGGTCTTCCCAAAACTCACAAAGACAATCTTCCATTCAGACCCATCGTTTCATGCGCCGGAGCTTTCAATTACAAAATTTCTAAATGGTTAGCTGGCCTCCTTTCTCCTTTTTTAGGCACTTTTTCTCCCAGTCACATCAAAAACATTCGGAAGACTTTTGTCACAAATTCAGAGAAGCACATATACACTTCACAACATAAAACTTTTAAGCCTGGACGTAGACTCCCTATTCACAAAAGTACCAGTA
>NC_087200.1:15172856-15261787 GCF_015104395.2 Macrobrachium nipponense | reverse complement strand
CATACCCTTGGCGACTCCACGACGAGAGTACTGATCTGAGGTCATTTACCTCTCCTTTTCCACATTTAGGCCTCAAAAAAAACTTCCATCTGAATGGACCGTGCCGCTCGTTCCTCAAACTTGACGAAGGAAGATTGTAAGATGTCGAGGCTATCGGAGGATCAAAGACGATTTAATCTGTGAACAGAAATTAACTAAGGAAGATCTTTGGCTGTCTAGGATATTGGAGGAAGAGCAGGGGGCGAAAAGGGTCGTGTCTTGAGCTCGGTCTCTGATGGAAGGAATCCGTTAATAAGTCCCTCAGTCCCCGGCATCAAAGGAGTCCTGTTATTTTCAAAATCGGTTGAAGGAGAGGCTTGTAATATAGGCAAGGATTGAGCGACAACGTGAGATGATATCGACATCCCATTAAGGAGGAACCCAGAGAGAGAGAGAGAGAGAGAGAGAGAGAGAGAGAGAGAGAGAGAGGCAAATATTTTAATTACTCCTCTGTCTTTTTCCAGCACTGCAGTAGAATTAGCAGGGAGAGAGAGAGAGAGAGAGAGAGAGAGAGAGCCAGGCAAAAATTTTAGTTATCCCTTTGCCATTTTTCCAATACTAAAATGAACTAGAGAGAGAGAGAGAGAGAGAGAGAGAGAGAGACAGAGAGAGAGAGAGTATTTTCAGTAAGGTCGCTACTTTATAACATAACAAGCAACCTGATAGCTATATAAAGCCAAAAGTCCTATTCTGTACTACTGACATTATCTGATAGAGGCAATTTTTGGCGAAAGTCAATAAGATTCCCTACCCATGACAACAAGTAATTTCATACATCTCTGCAATATTTAAATAATCATTACTTCGACCTTTTATTTTCATAAGACATTTCTAGAGTAGATTTAACTTTGTGATAAAACTTTCCCTATGCAAGCGAATAAGAGAAATAACCAGAGTTCTAGTGATCTAGAATGGATAGATATGAAGTATGTTCTTAAATGGAAGAAACCCATAAAAAATTGTTTATTGAGAGCAGCTTGACATTCCATAAATATCATTGCTATTATTATTACTAGCTGACCAATGCAGTGCTGCCCGGGAAAACTCTGAATTACAAATGATAAACTCTCTCTCTCTCTCTCTCTCTCTCTCTCTCTCTCTCTCTCTCTCTCTCTCCCTTTCACGTTAAATTAGTTGTTTCAGTCTAAATGCCCAGTATTTTTGACATTTTATATGTCACCACTACTCAAGCACCATTCCTATCAAGGCTGAACTTCAGCTTAAAGGGCATCGTAACTTTTTCTATTCATCTCAGTGACCTGAAAAACTACGGATTAGACACTAATATATGTCGTTTTTGGCTATATTTACTCGTCAACACCTTCCCACCCCCTTCCTATCAGGGCTGAACTTGGACTTAAAAGGCATCAGGAGTGTCTCAGTTCATCTCAGCGATCTCAAAAACTATGGATTAGACACTAATATCTGTCATTTACTACATTTTATTTTTCACCCTTTGTCAACCCCTTCCCTTCTTATTGGGGCTGAAGTTAGACTTAAAGGCATCGGGAGTGTCACTATTCATCTCAGCAACCTAGAAAACTATGGATCTGTTTTTATTGACTATTTTTACATGTCACCCCCTTCGCACCCTTTCTCAACCCCTCTTCCTAACGGCACTGAACTTGGACTTCAAGGGCATCTGAGTGTCACTGTTCATCTCAGCGACCTCAAAAACTATGGTTTAAACACTAATATCTGTCATTTTCTATTATTCTTACATGTCACCCTTCCTGCAACCCCCCCCCCCCCCCCCCCCCCCCCCCCCCCCCCCCACCCCCCCCCCCCCACCTCTGATGGCAGTGATGTCTTACTCCCACAGTGTTCATTCCCAGATGGTAAGTGGCATGTATAATAAGTTTGGTTGAAATTGCTCAATGCATTTCAAAGTGTATGTCAGTCCACTGAAGTATACTCCCTAACTTTAAACCAGAGTGTTTTAATGGGCCTTTTATACTTGATATATATTATTATTTATATTATTATTATTATTCAGGAGATAAACCTTATATGGAACAAGCCCACAAGGGCCAGTGACTTGAAATTCAAGTTTCCAAAGAATATGGCGTTCATTCGAAAGAAATAACAGAGGGTAACATGAAATACAGAAAGAAGAGATCAGGTATAAGAAAATAAAAAAAATAAATTAACAAAACACTAAATAAATAGATAAAAATGTAAGTAAATTATCAAAATCCAAGGAAAATCAGTTGACTGTATAGTCTCCTGATTTTTATGGTACTTTAACAAAATCTCATTTGCATAGTTGGGCAACAGATGCGTCGCGTGTCCACGGAGATTATTGACATTTCGTGTCATATTACACGGAAGAAGATTCGTTGAACGCACGAACGGAAAGAGGATTCTGGCTGTGACAAGAAAAGACGCCATTTTTCTGTAGGTTTCAAAGGTAAACGGAAATCGATAAAGTAGCACTCCAAACGTCAATTGCTGTAACTCACTGTTAGCAATGACTATTGTTATTATGTCATTGAGGTTATTTCATCAAAATTGTCTAAAGATTCAAGATTAGGGAGTTTCTTCCTCTCGTCACGAAATATTCTCATCTTGGGCTCATCTCAAATAAGGGCAACATCTCCTGTCGGTCACTACAGGTTTCAGCGCCTCAGTGGCGTGATCGGTATGGTCTTGACCTTCCACCTCTGTGGCCGCGAGTTTGGTTCTCGGGCATTCCATTGAGATGTGAGAGATGTGTATTTCTGGTGATAGAAGTTCACTCTCGACGTGGTTCGGAAGCCCCATAAAGCCGTTGGTCCCGTTGCTGAATAACCACTCGTTTCATGCAACGTAAAAACACCGTACAAACAGACAAACTACAGGTTTCCGTTTTCTTAATAACTGGAGGTGGTTTGAGAAACAGTGCGTTTAATCCAAGTCAATATTCAAATCCTGACAGTCGGTGAAGTTTGAAAATTCATGTCATTCACTTTCTAAAAGAGGCGAGAGAACGATTGATTTGCATTGCTAAACGAAAGGCTTCTTTTCTTCATATATAGTTCTGACTGTAGTGCGAAATTATCGCTAACTTCCAAACTATTTCCAGGAGATTTTCGGATATCTGCTTTCATCGTTCCTTAATTACTTCTTTTGCGATGCTCCAGCGAGAACTTTCGATCATTTAACCCTCTGATCTTGAGTTGTGTCACAGTGATGACATCGGAAGTGAATCTCGGAAAAAATGGTGTCTACATAGTTCTTTTTACGTGAAGTGAACGAGGGGAAATTCAGAAAGCCAAAAGGGGAACGAAATTGGTTAAGAGTAATTCAAAGTGCTTTTAGATCATAAGGTAAAACGTACACGGAATGACACAAGGTAGAAAACCTTAACATAATTAGGCCAGATGGCTGTCATGACTTGTTGCAGGAAGTAATTTATTTGTAAAGAGGAAAATATTTTGTGGAATTGTTAAAAAGTTAGACTGAAACTTCAAAGCCTGGGTCCCTCCCTCCCCCTTATTGTTAGAATCAAAGCCCTTGCCGAAGATTACTTTTATTCTGAGAAACTGGGCACAGGGGTCTATTCCTATAGAACTTCTCGTGTATAACGAGAGAGGAAAAGAGATGTGAGTTATTCGGCGTTGCCAAATCCGCTGAAAAAGGAGACAATGTCAAGAGAATATGTCAGACTCACCAGTGTAGGTGTAAGAAAATGAATGAAGGTTTTTGACATTGCTTAAATAGAGAAGGAATTAGATATATTTCGTCGTTAATATTTAAGCATTGCAGCGTTTATGGTTATTTATGCCGATCTAGCAATAAATTTTCTCGTCAATATAAACTCACTCTTCACTATCACTTCTCTTACTATGTGCGCTGTTTCTCGTAGCACACTATTCTACATGAGTCCTGGAGCTACTTCGGCGTCTAGTTTCCCCAGGTACCTTTTCAGGGATCTTGGGATCGTGCCAAGTGTTCCTGTGATTATGGGTACAACTTCCACTGGCATAGCCCATCTCCTTCTTATTTCTATTGTCAGGCCTTGATACTTATCGATTTTTTTCTCTTGCTTTCTATCTACTCTGGTGTCCCATGGTATTGCGACATCAATGAGTGATACTTTCTTCTTGATTTTGTCGATCAACGTCACGTCTGGTCTATTAGCACGTATCAGTATCACCTTGTGTTCTGTTACCATAGCCCCAGAGGATCTTTGCCTGATCGTTTTCTATCACTCCCTCAGGTTGGTGTTCGTGCCACTTATTACTGCAAGCTATACTAGATTCACATCAGCCGTGCATCAGGTGTCTAGGCCATTCCCTTACGACGCTCATGATTGGCTGTTGATAAGCCAATCACAGGGCTGGAAACTCTCAGTCTCGCTCGAGAGTTCCCATCGGCAGGATGCATGTTCCAACCTCAGCGAGTGATCACGTGAGCAACACCTTACTACACGAAGATAAGAGAGAGATTAATATTTTTAATCTTTTCCTTGTTATTTTCATATTGATAGTCCTACCTATAATTTTTTTGGTAGTATTGTCTTCCATTCCATTTAAGCTACGAAACGGTATGAAACACAAGGTGATAAATGATGAATGCAGTGGGATTTCATTTAAGGTATGAAAGAATATATTTTATATTAAGAAGAATTTCATGTTTATTTCACCATAAATATTTTATCATTAAGTTTAGTGAAGCACAATTCTTATGTCATTATAATCCTTAAATCATTGGCTTGAAGATGTTTAGTGATGAAATTTAAATATAATCCTTTTCTGCAGGTAAAACAGAGGTGTAATGAAAGTTATAATTTGTGAAAGAGAGGTCGGAACACACATCCTGCCTATGTGAACTCTCGAGCGAGACTGAGAGTTTCCAGCCCTGTGATTGGCTTATCAACAGCCAATCAGGAGCGTCTTAAGGGACTGGCCTAGACATCAGATGCACAGCTGATGTGAATCTATTATAGCTGGTGTTTCTTGCGCAGGCTTTTGCTACTGGATCGTGCCTCTTTTTGTACTGGTTCTGTGCAAGTGCCGAACATTATTATTATTATTATTATTATTATTATTATTATTATTATTATTATTATTATTATTATTATTATTATTATTATTATATTAGAGATGTATTCACAAATATTAAGCCCCTAGAGAAAAACAGTGTAGCACTATTACCTTTGCACAAGTTAACAGCTAACAAGTTGAAGTACGTAATTTTATCAAAGGTAAACGTGCCTACTATGGATTTCACAGACAGTGCAAGCACGTTTTTGGGCAACTGCAACGAACACTCGTATCAGTACCATATTTAGCTATAGTGTATTACACCCAGTGTTGTAATTTATAAGAGTATCATCAATCACTAATTGTAAAGAAGAAAGACACTTGTCCCTGTACCAAGAGGCAAATACTCGATTAGCTAGAAAGGGATACGAACACAACAGTATAAAAAACCTCCGCCTACCCTCTCCCCCCACCTGCACCTCCACCCCCCTCTTTCTACCTTCCCTCTCCTTTCTTCCCTCACCTGGCCCCTCCCCCCCCCCTCTCTCTCTCTCTCTCTCTCTCTCTCTCTGAAAGTTGCCTCAGTTTAAACTTATTTTGTCTGATTTTTTTCTATATTTATCTAATAATTTACAATGTTGTATATTTCTAATGATCCATTCAGTTGTTACCTGCCAATTGACTGATTTATATATATATATATATATATATATATATATATATATATATATATATATATATATATATACATATATATATCTATATATATATATATAGATATATATATATATATATATACATTGATCGCTCATCTCTCTCTCTCTCTCTCTCTCTCTCTCTCTCTCTCTCTCTCTCTGTGGTAGTAGTACTGTAAATGGTTACTCGAGTGAGAGATGTCTGAATGTATGGTGGAGTAGTAGAACGATAGACACTATGATTGATGGTAAAGTGACTGATATACTTGTGTTTGGTTACCTTCTTCGCAATCCTCATTTGGACTCGGGGTCATCAGCCTTTATGTTACTTGTATACGAAGGTGAAGAAGAGATGGCCACCTCGGAACATATGTAACAGTTGCTGTCGGCATAATTGCAGAAATGCGTTTGTCACGCAACTTTTCAACTTTTTTAGCAAAGAGAAAGGCGCCTATTGCCTTCAGATTGGGTTGAATAGGTAACTGGTTATAGTTACTCTATGTGTTACAAATGAAAATTAAGCCTTTCTACCGGACATTAATCATTAGAGTTGAAGCCTTGATTATACCGATTTATATATTTTAAAGTCGTGTCGTGTATAGGCGATGCCAGTTGTCATGCTAAGATCGAATCTCATTAATAGCTAATGAATCAAACTTAAGTTTCCAGTTGGTATTAAGCACTGAACTGGAAAAAAGTTTACACAGGTCTTGAAATCACAGTTACTACTATGTTTTACGAAATGATTATCAAGATCAACTTTCAGTAAGGATTTCAAGGTTCTTTAATAGGACTGTCTCCTATGCTCATAAAATAAATACAGTTCCATAATAAAGAAATATCCAATTGTTTTTAAATCCCAGCTCCTTATATTGGTCATAATTTCAGGATGCTTAAGTAGTTTTTCCTTTGTGTTCCTCTGTACAGATTTGTCTACCATTTCGTACCAGATGTCATTTTCATTAAACAAAACATAAATGTATGTTTATTAACATTATTTTAAATAGTATGAACCATATATATATTCAAAAAAATTTGTTGATGTAAGGATAACAATAGCCTTTTCCACAGCAACTGATTTACAATATATGCCGGTGAGAAAGTTCTATTTCACATCATTTCTTACGAAACTTATGACAGTTCTTAGGGGCGATAATGGAAGGGTTTTCTGTTAAAAGCTCTTTGGCTAGAAATATCACACAGAAGGCATTTGTAACAGTAACAATATTATTTCGTGCATTCATATAAATAGGACAGCTATCAAAATAAGTTAAAATTGGCGAGGAAATAAATGAAAGTGTCTTCTCATTTGTCAATATATTATTGGAACCATGAAGAAGAGAGAGAGTTCCAGTTCACCTGTCAGTGAACGAACTGCAGGTGTATGTGTGTGACGTCTCCTTCTGTTTTGGTAATTTTATATACAAAAGTTACTTTATTTAAGCAATATAGTGTTTTTTACGGCCAAGAATTTATTTTAGGGTACATGGGAATTATGCTGATGTGGTTTTTAGTTCATTATGTTGCATAAATAATCGGGGGGAAAATTTTATGCCTACCTTAGGAAGCAAGATGGCCCCTTACCTGTGGGTTGTCTTGCTACTCGAGACAATGAATTACACGAGCTGCCTAGTGCAGGTTATCCTTAGGTCATGTTAATGTGTAATGCTTCATGTATTGAATTAACGGGTAGACGTGGGCAGCCACACGTAGGGGCAAGGGAAAGACTCCCCCCTCCCCCAAAAATCCTGGGCGAAAAAACGGATTACGCTCCAGTCCTTCAGAGGAGAGATGCTGTCCTCACTCACCTGACCAGGTTTCGACCTCTTCAAGGACTGGGACGCTTCATGAGGATGGCACTCACTCATCAGTCTCTACCTGTTACACATTAGACCATCTATATCTAGGCCATCAAGAGACGTGTAAAACTTACAAATAAGTCCCTCAGGATAAGAAAATCAATTCTAACACATGTCAATCTTACAATGGAATTGTAGGGGTATTTTTTCTAATTCAGAACAAGTTACAGCCTTGTTTAGGGAAACAGGGCTCAGGGAGGCACAAGTTTCATTGTCCGGTAGTCAGTAAAGTGCAACATGATCCAAAGACACTGTACTCCAGGCATGTGCAATTCAAATACAGATGGTCAAAAAGATTACCTTATGTTCTTTATATCTTGAACCGAGTTTAGAACAACATAGAGTTGATGACTCGGGGAAACAAAATTAAAGCTGAATGATCTTCAACATTTGGTTGATCAATTACCAACCCCATTTATCCTAATGGGGGTTTTGTAATACAAATCATACTTTGTGGGGAGCTCAATTTGTGATAGATGGGGTAACCTTGTAGTACAGCTGCTTGATGGCAATAATGTGGTGTTATTGAATGATGGTTCGCCTACTAGATATGATGTCTACCATAATTCTGGTTCAGCTATAGCTTTGTCAATTTGTTCATCATCCCTAACATTAGATTATGAGTGGTCAGTGGATAAATTTTTATATGTAAGTGATCACTGGCCATTACATCTTAAATATGTCCATGACATTCCTTCTTCTTGCCTTCCAAATTGGAAGATTGAAGAAGCTGATTGGTCATTATTTGAAAAATCTTCTTGTATAGATGTTATGATGATTTCATATCTCCAGTCCAAGCATATCAACATCTGAGTGGTAAAATTCAAAGTGGTGCTGATACACACATTCCTAAAACTACAGGTTTGCCGTGCTATCCAGTTGTACCTTGGTGGAACCAAAAATGTTCATCGGCTAGGAAAATTACTAAGACATGCTTTCGCAGGTACCTTAAGATCTCCCTGCAAGGCAAACAAAATAGCATATGCAGGAGCCTGTGCAAAACAAAAACAAGTGATGAAAAAGGCAAAAAGGTTATCTTGGAGTAGGTATATATCAGAGATCTCATCCAAAATTCTATCAAACCAAATTTGGAAGAAGATCAGAAAACTACAAGGCAAATTTGTTCCAAATCCATTACCTATCTTAAAGGTCGGAGAAAGATCTGAAACAGACCAAAAAGATGTAGCAGAGTTATGTGGTAAGCATTTTGCTGTTGTATCTAGTACATCACTTGTCCCCCCCACTTCAAACAACACAGAAGCTTTTAACATGCCTTTTACTAAGGATAAGATGTTAAATGCTTTAGACAATTCTTCATTAAACTCCCCCGGAGAAGACGACATCAGATAAGAGATGAATAAACATCTTCCAGAGACCACTAGGCTATTTTTTGCTAAAAACCCTAAATGGTCTTTGGGAATCACATACCTCACCAGAATCTTGGAAGATATCAGAGATAATTCCTGGTGTAAAGCCAGGAAAGGACCCAGAACTGACTCAAAGTTACAGGCCAATAGCTCGGCGCTCTGACAAGTTGTCTATGTAAGATTTTTGAAAGAATGATAAATAAGCATTTGATCTGGAATCAAAGAACCTCCTATCCAGTAGGCTGTTTGGCTTTAGGAAAAATTGTAGTACTTTAAATCCATTGATAATGCTATCTTGGGGAATTCCAGAACACTTTTGCAAACCAGAACCAAGTGGTTGGCATTTTCTTCAATTTAGAAAAAAGCTTATGACACTACTTGGAGTGCTGGTATCCTAAAGCAGTTAGCTGCCTGGGATATAGGAGGTAACATGTTTTTACTCATACAGGAGTTTTTGACAAATCGCTACCTGAAAGTTCAGGTAGGATCAGCTATTTCATCTCCATATCCGCAGGAAGGTGTTCCACAAGGTAGTGTGTTGATTGTCACCTTATTTGCAATAGCCATTAGTAGCTTAATGGCCCACATTCCAATAGGATGACAAGGGTCATTATTTGTGGATGATTTTGCTCTTTACTGTAGTGGGTCTACTGCGGTAGAAGCTTGCAGAGAGATCCAAGTTGCAGTAAATGCTGCCACAAAATGGGTGGGAGCAGGAGGCTTTAAATTTTCGCCACATAAAACCAAGGCTATTAGGTTCACAAGAACATGGAAAATAGAGGAAATCCCCACACTATTTTTGAATGAGAATATTCTGCCATATAAGGAAAAAATAAAGTTTCTTGGGGTTATCTTCGATTAGAAATTTACTTTTGGCCCTCATATAAATGACCTATGCAATAGGGTCAAGGTATCATTAAACATCTTAAAAGTGGTGTCATACTTTAGATTGGGGTGCAGACAAGAAAACTATGCTGAGATTGTATACCAAACTATGTCTTAGTAAGGTATATTATGCCTGGCAGATATACAGCTCTGCCTGCAAGAGCAATTTAAAAAACTAGACATTGTTCATAACCTAGGACTCCACATATGCACCAATGTCTATAGAACTTCTCCTGTAGCCAGTCAATATGTGGATTCAAGATTACCTCCCCTTTCAACACAGAAGAATTAAGTCTTAGGTTGAAGAATTAAGCCTTAGGTTCTTAGCAAGGTCAGTGACTTCAAATAATCAAAACTATGCAAGAACTCCTGTAGATCGTGGGGCAAATAGACCCCATCTGCTTATGCCACTGGAGGTATGGTGCAATAATGAAAGCAGGGAAATTGGGTTATTTTCAGAAGCTATAGCACAAGTAACTTACCCCCAGACACCACTTGCTGCAAGCCCTCCATTAAAGTATGTGCTGTAAGTGGAGGAAAGAAAGGAAAATCAAATGAAATACTAAAAGCAGAATTTTTAGATCATGCAAGAAAACACAGAGGCCATAATATATTTACAGATTGTGCAAAATCAAGTGATGGAGTTGGATGTGCCGTCATTTCTGACAAAACGGTAATTAAGAAGAAATTACCCCCCCCCCCCTTCCTGCTCTGTTTTTACCGCCTAGATCGATGCGGTACTTCAAGCAGTGAAACATGTTTTAACATAGGGTCATATAATGAAACTTTCGTAATATATAGCCACTCTGCCTGCATTTTATTTGCATTAAAGCAGCACATGCCCTCTCACCATTTAGTATGAGAAGTGCAAGACTGGCTGGTCCTCTTGCGCTCACAGAAAAGTATCAGTGGGATTCGGTTGGGTACCAGCCCACGTGGGGATTTTAGGTAATGAGAAGGCTGACACAACAAGCTAAAGAAGCCATTGGATTGCAAAATACCACCAAAATTAGCATTCCACGTGGTGATTTTAAAGAAATTATTCACTCCCATTTTAAATAAATGGCAAAATTGGTGAGACAGATTAGAAAGCAATTTTAACCTGAGGGCTATTAGACCTTATACCCCCTCAAATTGGGACCACCTTGACATGGTGAGGGGGCGTCTTGAACCCCAGGAATTTGTTCCCGGGTTCAAACCCGAGTCCCATACATCGTTATGTATATACTATAAGTAATTTGGAATCAATATTGTGGAACTTTCCGCTTTTTGTAAAATTTATTGTACCTGACAAATAGGGAAAGATATCATAGCTGGAACTGGGTTTATATCCGAAGCTAAATAGCGGGAACTGTGGTAGGATCATCAACCACCTGATAATGTTTGGACCTGAGAAATTTTAGGTTGATACCTCATGGGCAGAACTTCTTCAGGGCTGGACCACGCATTCCAGGGGGTCTGGTTCTGGGGATAGGACTCACGGCATTCTTTCTGGTTTCCCCATAACATGATTAGGGTGGGGATGATTGTATTCTTGCAATACTCTCAGTCCTAGCAAATGGGGTTGGCTTACACTTGCGCCACTCTAATCATGTTGTGCCATCCCCTGTGGGGTAGGGTAGGGATGCGGACATTTGGGAGTCTGCTCTCACTTGTGTGCCATTGGTGGAAAAATAAACTTTATGAAAGGCTGATGATATCTTTTTAATATTTCCAGGTTAAATTTTTCTGCTTTTTTTTATCCTATGCTTTTATGACTAGTAACCTTAAGGATTCTAGTACCCTTGGGCCCTTTGATGATGATTTGGCACAGATGACGACCTATGACATGAACTTGACCATGGATAAGGAATGCTCCAGTGGTGGTACTACCTCTCATTGTAGTCATCGCAAGTTAAAAACTTGACATTTTGGGAACACGTGGATAATTTGAAAGTATTACATGTAAACCACATTCCCTTGGAATGTGACTATGAAACACACACTCTTTCCTTTGGTAGGTATGGTAATATAATAGAGTTGAGAATGAACTTTGATGAAAATGTAGGGAAATGGGAAGCATGGATAACTTTTGAAAAACATGAAGCTGTACTCAAAGCCAGCACCTATTATTAATAATATATAAAAATTTGTAAAAAGACTGTCAAAGTAGCACTCTCTGACAAAACCCCTAAAAGCATGGATGTTTACAGACCATCACAATGGGCATAAGTGTCTCAGCAAAATTTGGATGACAGTGCTACTTTTGAAAACTCCCAAACCTCCAATGTTGTTGGTAGTATCTGCTAAGGAAGAAAATTACAATTATTACAAATTTAGCAGATACATTCAGAAAAAGGTTGGCTGTATTGACATAGGTAACATTTCAAGGATTGGTGAAGGCAGTGTCCTTATTCACGGCAAATCAAAGACCCAATCATATATGCTAACACTGAATAATTTTGAGAAAGAAGACATAATAAAATAAATTAGACCATGTCAATTATGGAAAAGGGGTAATATTCAATAGAGACCTATGTGAATTGACAGAAAGAGAAATACTATTAGAAATTAGGCCAACCTCCAAAGGCAAATATGGTCATTTTAGCGTGTTAGAACTCTGATGTACCATCTTACATCAATTTTGAAAATGAAAGGGTCAAAGTCAAATCATTTTTATCAAAACTTCTGCAGTGCTATAACTGTTTTCAATTTGGTCATCCAACCAGATTCTGCAAAAACAATAAAATTTGTAATAATTGCCCAGCTCTTGAACAGGGTCCTTGTCAAAACAACCAAAATGTATTAATTGTGAACAGGATCATACCCCATCCAATAAAAAGGGCAGCCAATATAAATATGAAGAGGCAGCTGTATGTAAAGTTAACACTAAACATATAAGTATTAGTTACACCAAAAAATTAATTGGTCAAAGACCTATGCTATGGCTCTGAATTCTGTAGTCCCTATAAAAACTAAACCCAACAATGTTAGCACCTTTACCTACTGCAAAAGCAAGAACTCGTGAAATTAAGACCGTCATCTGATCTAGGTGCTCAGCCTGCTAGGGTTGAAGCACCCCTCTTTAAGGAAGGTGTGCCTGCTTACATAGACTCGTCTCCAATTGATGATATCTTCCCGGTCTCTCTCCCATCTCTGCAGCAAGAAACCCTTGAAGAAATGGAACAAGAACAAACTAGAGGTCCAAAGAGAGTAACAACTCCATCTTCCCCTCCACCTGCTCAAAGTATGGAGATTTTCAAACCTCATAAAAATGTAAAGAGTAAAGCCAACAGGGAGGATGCTTCTGTCCCTAAAACAACTAAGGGATCAAATTCCTTCGAGTAAAAGAAAATAGTATGTAGTTGAAGTCTACTCTGCTCCGTATCAAAAAGCTAATAAAAAGCATAATGGAGCTAAGCGTAAGCCACATATCTCAAGACAAACTAAAGTAACACTTATAAAGTCCCATAAGGAAAATGAATAAAAAATAGTATAGATTACAGTAGAATTTCCCTTGGCAGATCCTAGCCCTAAAAATTCAATCTGGACATTTTAATGGAACTGTAAAGGACTAAGGACTCGTTCAGAAATTCTAAAAGTATTACTGCATGAGCATAACCCAGCGGTTGTATGTCTCCAAGAAACTAAATTAGGAGATGCAGTATACAATCCAGGTCTAAACTATGAAATCTATAATATGAGCCCCACTGACGGGGATTGTGCCTGTGGACCTGTGGAGGTGGTGCAATAATTATTACTACAGAATTGCAACATTTTATGGTTCCCCTGAACACACAGCTTCAAGCAATTGCTATCTGAGCTACTTTGGACCGTGAAATCACAATCTGCTCTCTTTCCTCCAAGATGTAGGTTCAGGTAGGTCAGGTTAAAAACTATAAAAATGTTTATTAAAAAAAATAGTTTCTCTATGAAAATAAAATCTGTAATGTGTCTTTTCCCCTAGATCTTTCATTCTACATTTACGTGAAAAATAGCCTTATTCTCTATACACTTTAAAGGTCTATAATCTCTGTCCCTCTGAAATCTTCCTTCTACATTTACACAAAAAGTGACATTTTTCTCTGCACATAAAACGTCTACAATCTCTTTCCCTCTGCTATTTTTCTTCATTTATAACTAATCTCTATACACACAAGTCTATGTAGAAGGAAAATTCTAGAGGGAAAGGCAGGTCATGACCTATAATTATGTGCATAGTACATGGCTACTCAGTACTATATCAGTATGTGTAATAGTGGATTTCATCACAGTTTATCAATAATTATTCAGGTGAACTTGGTATTTAGGTGTCTCTCTCTCTCTCTCTCTCTCTCTCTCTCTCTCTCTCTCTCTCTCTCTCTCTCTCTCTCTCTCTCTCTCTCTCTTAGTAATTCAATATCAGTTCTACATAATTATACAAAACTATATTTTGTAACCTTGGTGTTTGCTCTCTCTATATTATTTCCTTATTTTTTTCCTCTCTATATGTACCTTCAGTGATACTTTCCATGTACTGACATAAGACTTTAGTAGCAGTCTTCATTGAAATGTTGTAGTAATGTTTTACTATGTCTATTTTACAGATTGATCCTGAAGGTACAACCCAGAGAGAGAGAGAGAGAGATCGGGTGATCTTAAGAAAACGAGAGTGAAAGAGCAAGAGAGCAAGGAACTCTGGTGATATAAAAAGAACGAGAAGCAAAAGGATCACTGGTAATCTTCAAAACATAAATAACCTGCTGGTAATCCAGGACACAGTTTAAAGGAAAAAAAATGAAGGAGCATCCATTTTTTTTAAGCTGTGGGTGCCCCTACCTGTTTAGGCTGGTGGGCTGGGTCGAGGGTGCATGGTAGGTTAATCAAGAATAGTGGATTCAGGAATGAGCCATCCCCCTAAACTTGGCATTGTAATGCTACTCTTTATCTATATAATTTGCCCTGTGTATTATCCTCATCTTATTTACTTAAATTATCAAACTTTCATAATTACTACTTGATATTTAGTTGTGGTATTGAATGATAATTTAGACTACATTTGAGGGGTTTATTTAATCAAAAATGTCAGAGTCATAGGTCGCATATAGAGGTCATGCAGAACTGGCAACACTACTAGTCATCATAGTCTATATATACTGCTGAGTAATGCAACTACTGTACTGGTTATCATTACTGCTTACTAATGCTACACTAGAAGAGAGCACTGGCTGAACTAAAGGCAACTACTAATTATGCTTAGTAATGCTATGCTAATAGAGAATGAAACTCTTAACTGAATGAAACTTGTCTCTTTTTACATACAGAAATCATGTCTATATTCAGCCTGTCTCACCTTCAATTTCTTAGTTTTTTATCAGTCCATAACTCGCTCTTCCCTCTACACTCTCAAATCATGTTCTGTCCACGACACCGTCCCCATTCTCATTTCTGTATGGTATTATATACTATTCTCTCTATTTCTCTATACTCACACCTAAATCTCTTACTTCATGGCTCCTCTCTCTTTCTCAGTGTTTCTCTGTATTTTGAAAAACATCTTATTTTCTTCTATATACTTTCTGTTTCTCTATTTTTAAGTTTCTCAATAATACTTAAAAACACCTTTTCTTCTACGTGTGTAAGCCTGTCTGTCTCTCTTTCAAATTTATCTGCTTCTGTGTTTTGTCCTTTTCTCTGCTGTTTTTACTTTCTTGTCTAGTCCATTAGCATAATATGACCGAGAACAAAATAGGAAGCTTTTCTTACATAGTAACTTCTCTATTAGTGTAGCATTACTAAGAAGTACATAGCATGACTGAGGAGTAAATAGGAAGCTTTTCGTGCCTAGTAACTTTTCTACTCGTGTACCAGTACTAAGAAGTACATAGCATGCAGTACATGCATGACTGAGGATTAAATAGGAAGCTTTTCTTGCATAGTAACTTCTCAACTAGTGTAGTACCATTACTAAGCAATAATTGAAATCATTTCTTGCATGTTGCGGTTCCTATTAGTGTACAGTTACTGATGTAATTGTACACTATAGGGAACACAACATGCAGGAAATGATACTAATTATACTGCTTAGTAATGCTACACTAGTAGAGCAGTCATTATGTAAGAAAAGCTTCCTACTTAGTTCTCCATCATATTATGCTAACAGACTATATAAGAAATTAAAAAACAACAGAGAATAGGACGCTATGTAGGATGCAACAGGGAAAATTACAAGACACAAAAGCAGATAAATTTGAAAGAGATAGACAAAGATATATAAAAGAAAAAGTCTCAAAACTGAGAAACTTAAAAGCAGAGAAAGAGACATAAGGTAAGAGATTTAGAAGTTGTGTGAGTGTGTGTGTGTGTGTATAGAGAAATAGAGAGAATAGTATTTAACAGCATACAGAAATGAGAATAGGGAACGGTGGTGTGTACAAACACGATTTGTGTGTGCAGAGGGAAAGAGCGAGTTATGGACTTAAGGGGTGGAGAGAGAGAGGGGATGTGGAAACAGCAAAAGAGAGAGAGGGGGAGGGAGGGCTTAGAACAAGATATGTGGTCGGATAAATGGAGAGTGTGTTATTTAGAAACTAGAGGGGAGGGAGGGAGAGAGAGAGAGGAGGGGGAATGAATAATTACCATATGAGAACAGCATTTTTTTAAGGCAGGAACAAAAGGCACTTTTGTAGGCAAACTGATATAATGAATAAGAGAGCAAAAGGGCAGTGCTTACTGTCAGAAAATCCTTTTTTTGTAGACAGGCATAAAGACCAGGCGAGAGAGGAATTTCAGGCGTCAGAAAAGTAAAGTTAGGAGACTGAAAAGCAAACTCGGGTGTCAGAGAAGCAAATACTGTATCACAATTTTTTAAATTGTATTTTTCCTAACTATACAAACCTGAGGTTCTTTACATTAGGAATATGCTGACAGCGCGGCTGGAACATGGCTGTTAAAACTTGATCAAAGTGGTTAGGCAGCAACTACCATCCATTCCCACCTGCCCAGATGTAAACATTCCAATTTACCTTTTGGCCCAGGTTTCAGACTGAGGGGTGGCACGAGGTGGGCAATAGCGAAAAGGACCTCAGGTTTGTATAGTCAGAAAAAATACAATTTACTTTCAAAAATTGTGATTTGTTCCTACACGATATACAAACCATCGGTCCTTTACGTTAGGAAGACTCACTGGTTGGAGGGAACAATCTGAGTGAGTCTCTTCAACTGAATGGAGTTCACCTCACCTTGGCTACTACTCCTGGTCGAAAGAGCAAGGAGTACCCTGCCTCTTGACAAATTAATCCAACTATAAGAACTGCGGGATTAAGAGTCAGATTTTAGACTTTTTCGAATGGGTGAATAATCACCATATACGAAAAAGGCTGGGAAGAATATTAAGAGTCGGAGCCATTATGGCAAAGACCCGAGAAGGGTTTGCCTTATTACCAGTCTCTCCTTCCTCCCCTTGGTAGAGGAAGGAGCGGGATTGCTTCCATGATTCTAACAAGAAAAATAGAAAGGGAGCTCGATGTGTAGACTTACGACATCAGACACTAGTCAAGCAAGTGTAGGTTTGAGTTCTATTCTCAGCCCAAAGGAAAAGAAGTAGGAGGATGTGGAAGGAGGAGAGGAGATGCCAGTCACCCTCGAATCCTTCTCACCTCCAGAACCACACACCTTAGGCGAGATGCAACCTGTCCTCTTAAAGGAGCTGGGTAAGAAAATACAACTTGTTGAGCAGCCACCACAGGTCCAAGGAAAAAGGGTTCCAAAGACTTGTGGGCAAAGACCCAAAGGTAGGAAGACACAAATGTGGCCTGATAATACCACATCTATCTTCCGGACCAACATATTCTTTGCAATGCATGGAATGGACCAAGCCATTTGCCTCGTGAGCTCTTGGGTGTAGTGAACAGGTGTCATCATCGCCAGTTGCAGAGTAGATCCTTCCGATTGTCTCGCAAGCTCAAGGAAAGACTTGTCTTGGGTGAGCCAGTACTAGAGAAAAGTCGCTGATCTCCAGTTTAGAAATGTTGAGCCTTTTCCAAAAAGTACTGTAACATCCTACAGAACACAATAATGAGTGATCTGGATCATCAGTTACTAAGTCCAAGGTGCAAGGGATCATGAAGGGTGACAGTAAAGCAGGTCCACGCAAACCGCCTATCCTCTTTGTCAATGCCAGAGTAAGACGAGATGTGGTCATGAGAGATAAATCTCTTTCTGTTGATTCACTCAAGGCGCGTGTGGAGCACGAGAAAGGAACCGTAAACGAGACTCAAAACCCTGTCGAGAGACATGGGGTCCCAGTGATGGCAAGAGAGACAAAGTTTCTCATCAGTAGTTGAACCTCGACTGCGGACAAACAATGCGTATTACTTTCATGTGAAAGACCAGGCTGAATGTGGACCTAACGTCTTTCACAACTGAATCGGATGGAAAACAACTCTCACAATTCTGGCCAAAGGAACAGTCCCATCAGTGACACTAACCAACGAAGATGGCTCCAATTCCTGGAATTTTAGAGAATTGAAAGAGGTATTCAGCTATTTCCATCGATGCTCGGTGAGAAAGCCTATGTTTGCAAGGAAAGCTGGATTAGCCTTTTAGCCTGGAAGACACAGGGATTGTACTGCTTGAGGAACTGATCTTGTGTCACTGACAATGAAGGGCCGGCAGGTTAGGCGACAAGCTAAGTCTTCTGTCATCTATTTCAAATTCGGGTTGAACGATGTTTGCTGAACGCCTTACGAATTAGAAAAAAATGGGGGGGGGGGGGGGAGAGATGACAAAAAGCTATTTTACAACAGTTCCAACCTATTCTATAACAATTTTAGTATTATAGATGCATTTGGCATCAATTTTTTTTTTAAACTTTCTCTCAACATTTTTTGGGGTAAATCCACCATATCCTAGATATGATTGTGTATATTATATATATATAATCATCATAATCAAAATATTTCTAATTTTTTTTTTACTTTTACACAGTCTGTGCTCTGATGCGAGTTTGTTTTTCCTTAAAATTGCATTGTGGGTAGTTACATCTCATATCTAGGATTCACGTGACCAGGGGAAAATTTACAGGTGTCAGACATTTTCTATTATTTGGTTCAGTCTTTCATGGAGTGAACACATGTCCAGTATGTGTTCCTCCTGTAATTTTTGATTATTTACAGTTGTCAGGACATTTTCTATTATTTGGTTCAGTCTTTCATGGAGTGAACACATGCCCAGTATGTGTTCCTCCCGTAATTTTGATTATTTTCAGTTAATTCATAATTTTTATGAATATGAACCACACTACATCGATTTTTTTAAGGTGGTAATATGGAGTGTTGCATGCAACAGTGGAACGTTTAGTGTAGTAAGCAATACTGCATAGACGTAGTTCAGATAAAGAAGTGATTATTGGTACAGTGCAATATTACCGCTTGCCAGTATTTAAGAGATTGCCAAAAATCTTTAAAAATGCAGATAAAGTGTGAAGCGCCGTTCAGCCAACCCTTTACTGAAAGCAGCAAGGATCTTTAAAAATGAGGCACGAGGCGCCGTTCTGCCACCCCCTTACTGAAAACAGATGCGTAAAAAATTTGTTAAATTAGTGTCACCCTCCAGTAGTGTGCCGTGTCAATAGCGCTGATCCACTAGGTCCGGAATTGTGTCCTTTGTAATCAGTTGGCTTATTTTGACAACAGTTCCAACTCAAAAGTTTTTCTTAGGTAAAAATGTATAGGTGTTTTGAATGATTATGATAATAATATATGTGGGAAATTTTTTTTTTTTTCTTGGATTTTGTAGAGGTGTAGAATAACTCAAAAACAACTTATTTTTCTCCACATGAATTACTATCATAATCATTCAAAACACATGAAAAAATACATAATTATTTAGGAGAAACAAATAATTATCTAAGAGAAACAGTTGGAACTGTAAAAATTTACCTACAAAAATATCGAGTTTGTCCGAAAAAGCCATTCCGAGTCATCACAGTGGCCTATGATCAGGTGCGATAGAGCAGAAGACCTACAGACTTCTGTTGTACCAGCCGGTAAACAGAAAGATGAGAGGAAGTTTTCCGAGACATTCTCTCTGATGAATCTCTTAAGGGCGTGTGCGAAGCACGATACAGGAACCCTAAGCGAGAGTCGAAGTGTCGCTCAGAGACCTTGGGTCTGTGATGGCAAGACAGAGAGGTTCCTCATTATTATTATAAGAGCAGTTTAACCAGACAGTGCACTGAGCTGATTTTCAGCTCTCATAGGACTGGCTAGAAGGATTAGATAAAATGCCAGGTCTAGCCCTGAAGCCAAGAACTGGGACCAAATAGGTCATTCAGTATAATAAAGAATAAGTTAGATTTAAATAAAAGACTGTACCTAGGCAGAGGCTTTCATACTAGAACACTCTCACAGGCAATAAATACATTTACTCATGTTTCCATAGATACATACTAAAAAGTTGTATTAAATTTCATAATGAGTTAAGAAACTTTTAAAATTTTTATTTAAAAATCATTAATTGCTCTGAGGTTTTTCTATTTTTATTAATATTTTCTATTTTATTATTTAGATCAGTTCCTCAGAAACTTCAAAATCAGAACCATTGGAAAAGTTAAAGATTCTGACAAAATTTCTTTGATTGGTTTCTTTACAAAAGTTGAGTGTTTGCAGGTCATACTATGGACACACAACACACATCTGCCAGTTACTAGCACCTTGCACTCTGAGCACTCCGGAGCAGGGCCTCATGGGCTGCTCATCAAGTGCCCATGTGTCAGGTGTCAGCCAAGTGTGGCCTATACATATGTAGACAGGTCAGGAGTACTTGTGTATGCGGAACTCCATTTCGTAATGAAAAACTTTATTTGTTTTAGTTTATTACTTTCAGGTTCTTCATTCCATATATTTTGCCATTTATTTACAATGATTGTTTTTATATATACTACATGGTCACTAGTAGGGATGTTTACATTTGTTCTCATCATATGGACTGTTTCCATGGCTGCTTTATCAGCCTCTTTGTTTCTATTTATTCCGACATGGGCAGGGCTCCAACATATTTCAATATTTTTTCCCCTTATTGTATAATTTATGGAGTAAAAACTTTATCTGTTGCACAATACTATTTTGAGGCTTGTAACTTTCAATGGGCTTCTGCGCTTATAGAGTCGCCATAAATCGCAAAATTATTATAGGAGTGTTCTTTAATTATTTTTATGGCTGATGCTATTGCACATAACTCCGCTGTAAATACCGAGGCATTATTGGGATGAGAGAACTGGTATGTTTTGTCCTAGGACACTGCAGCATATCTCACTGTATTCAGATTGCTCTAGGGTATATGAGTACTTTTTTTATAGATATTTTAATTGTGCAAATTTTTATTTTATATTCCAAGGAGGTGGTAATTTTACTATTGGAGGTAGCTGGATATTTATATTCAGTGACTCAAATAATCTTCATGTTAATAAATACATCCCTTAGTTTAAATAATTTTTTGGTTGGTGAATCACTAGATTGAATTCTTAGGGCACTTTTCACTGTGACTAACTCTTTGTAGAGAGAGGGGGGTCTTCACCTCATTCAACCTGTAAATAAGAGGTTGGTGATAAAGGCTCTTGAACATATTCTAAGGCCATCATTATGAACTGGGTTTAACATTTTCAGTACTGCTTGAGTCTTGTGCGGATAATCTAAATCCTACAGATGAGGTCCATTCATCTATTCTTATTGTTATTTTATTAATGATGCGCTTTGCATGGTTAATGCGAGATGCTGAATAATATATGGCAAAATCGGCCATATAAAGGCTGCTTTTAATTCCGGTGGCTAGATTTTTACTGATTTCGTTAATTTGCTAAAGTAAACAGTGTGCCACTAGGATGCTTCCTTGTGGAGCACCATTTTCAAGTGGAAATGTCCTGGAAAATACATTGTCAATTCTCACTTGAATTCTGATTTTTCAAAATGGTTTGGATGAACATAGGTAAATGTCCATGGATGTTGTTGTTTTGTAAAGTTTTTAATAAAGGATACTCCCGTGTAGTATCATAAGCTTTTTCAGTGTCAAAAAATAGCAGTTATTTGTTCTCGTGCAAATCCTCTACTATGCATTTCAGGGCCGTGTCCAATTGATTTTCGTTGATAAAATCCTACCAAAACATCGGATATGGGTCACATTTTGGAAATAGGCATTTGAAGCCACAGCCTAATTGGCAAAAATATGCAGTAATGGCTAATGTGAATAATAAAGGCACTTACCAGAGTAAATATAAGAAATTGAAAGGGTAACTTAGCTAAATTTAGACGCACCCAGAGAGAGGCTACTTGTGACGTGACTATGACATCAGACGTAATACCCAGTAAACTTTCCATTCACAATAGTAAACACGCCGATAACAGGAGGAGGACAGCAGAGCATTCATACGTCAAAGCCAATCTGCTGTCTGGTGCTTCACTTATGGCAGGTCTGGCAAATTGTCCTCGTGGCTGCAAGACTGCTTTCGTGCTGCGTGTTTTTGCAGGATGCAATAAAGAAAAGAACCGCATGCGTCATATGATTAATATTAACAGGTAAGTGGATAACAGCTCATGCACAAACACCAAATGATTCAGACAGGAAGCCTAAATTAAATTTCATAGGGGTCATACTTGAATGACGAGTTTGGAAAAAAAATGAGATATAAAAATATTTTGTCTATATTAATGTATTTCTAAATTTTCACAATAAGAATAAGAGATGACAGATTTTTTCTTGACTGCAAACTATCTCACTGACTAGCTTCATCAACCATATTTAACAATTTACCTATTCTACTGATTCCTCAAATATATATATATATTTATAGATATATATATTATATATATATATATATTATATCTAATATAATTAGATTATAACCAATTAATTAATTAATATATATATCATAGATAATATATATATATTATATATATACATATATATTCTATATATATATTATAATATATAATGTATATATATATATAGACATATATACATAATATATATATATATATATATATTGTATAGAGAGTATATAGAGAGAGAGAGTGAGAGAGAGAGAGAGAGAGAGCGAGAGAGAGAGATAGAGAGAGAGAGAGAGAGAGAGAGAGAGAAGAAGAAGAAGATGTATAGGGTAACTGTTTGTGTGTCTTCATTCATAAATTGGCTATACGACTGGAGTGTCTAGTAACTACGTCATACTACAGTAGAGTATCAATGAGTGGGAGGGCCTTCAGTAATGACGTCTACATAGTCTCTCTCTGGGTGCGTCTAAATTTAGCTAAGTTACCCTTTTAATTTCTTAGATTTACTCTGATAAGTGCCTTTATTATTCACATTAGACATTATTGCATATTTTTGCCAATTAGCCTGTGGCTTCAAATACCTATTTCCAAAATGTGACCCATATCCGCTGTTTTGGTAGGATTTTATCAGCGAAAATCAATTGGACACGGCCAAGAAATGCATAGTAGGTGTATATGGTCTTCTAGGTTAGAGAGCTATTACGGCCCGTGAGAGGTCCGCTCCAAGTTTGATATTATGATAAACAGAAAAGAATTCAACACCAACAGTTGAAACTGGGGATACGAATATAAAAAGATACACAAACACAACAAAGGCTTATTTACAAGCTTACTAACAAATATAAATGCAGATTGGTACCTCCTATTTACATAAAACAAGTAAAATCTTACACTGCATGAACTGGGGAAACGGTGGGGTAATGTTAGTACTTGCCGAGCAGTTTTGAGACTCGAAGCGATGGCTTCACAAAAGGAGAACTGCCATTGCCGACGTCTTCTTGACTCCGTATTGCTGAAAATAATGTCTATTCTTGATACTCGAAGGGCAGGAACTTCTCAAAACCTCTCGCAGAACGTTTCTTCTCTGAAGTCTTGCTCACAGTCGAAATAACTCGGTCATCCACTCCTGACAAAGACTTGACCAGAATTAGACCAAACTTTCAAGCGCCTTTTTCCCTCTGATCCTTCGTCGGTTCCTTTTTCTCTTATCTCTCCATGGTGATCTCTGCGGCTGATCTCTCACTGATAATCTGATCTGTGACTCTTACTGGTGATCTCTTACTCTTGCTCTGTCAGTCGTATTTATACGGTGACCTGGGGGGCGGGGCCTACGGGGGAGGCGGAGCACGAACGTCACAGACTCCCGAGATTACTAGAACTTCTTAAAAGGATCTGGACAAAATATTACATCAGAAATCGCGGCGTTACTCACGTCACATCGGCGTCTGCAATGTTCCACAACACTCCTGCCAATTCTAGAACCATCATGAGAACAGGCACCTCCAACACATGCGCGAATGCCTCCTTGCTGCAGAACTTCTCGAAGATGTGTTTTCATTTCCTTTTAACTCGTAATTCTTTGCTATGAAGCAATTACCTTGACAAGAGAGAATCTAATGTAAGCTTGTTATATTGTAACCTGAACTGAGTGGGAGTCAAAATTTTATTTTCTCGAATGTGCCATGTTAGTCAAGCATTTACCATTTTTCCTAGTAATTTGCACAAGCAGTTAGTTGGAGAAATTGGACTGTGATTATTACATTACTTGGATCCTTCCCAGGTTTGGGGATGGGAATTATAGCTTTACGCCATTCATCAGGAAATAAATTCTGAAGCCATATATTATAAAATTGTAATAAGTATAACTTTGCCAAAGGTGCTAAATGGCAGATCATCTAAACACAATTATTGTCACTCCAATAGATTTATTGCTGTTCGAGAAAGCATATTTCAACTCTTCCAGATTAAATTTTCTATTACATCTTCTTTTGTTTTGAAATTAATTGATATTAGTTTATTATTTTTCTTTGTGCGGAAGTGTTCGTCCAAATTTTTATCACTAACATTTGCTAAATTTTCATCCAAATTTTTATCACTACTTACATTTGCCAAGTTTTCTCCTATTATATTACTTATTTCACTTGGATCAAGTATTCCTTTACTCTTTTTTAATATGGCATGTCAAGGTGGTCCAACATGGGTACCATTTATTTTCATGAATTTTTCCCATATTTTTTGTATGCAAGTATTAGTAGAGATCTGGTATGTATTTCCTCCATGAAATGATTCTTCCTCAAATTACTTCCTTTTTAAATTTTCAGATATTTTGTTGCTTACAGGTTTTACTGTATTAATTTCTAGTAATAATAGTCATTTTTTTTTTTAAGTTTACAGGTTTTACTGTATTAATTTCTAGTAATAATATAGCCATTTTTTTGTAAAGTTCCTGCTAGTATTGGTAATGTTTTATTTATTTTTCTGAACTTTCTATTTAAAATTTCTAATCGTCTCCCTATTGAGTGTTTTATATTAATTAATTCTGTTAGCTTATCAGACCACCATGGAATTCGTGTTTTGTTGGATGGGGATTTGATTTTGGTATTGCTTTCTCAGCATTTTTAATGAAATTTTATAAGAAATTTACTAGCTTCATTATGGTCTCTTAAATATTCAAATGGTTGGACATTCCTAGTGTGCATTTCATATCTCTCCCAATCTGCTTTATAAATGTTATAGTGTGGAACATGTTTTGCTGGACCATTTTGTAATATGGAAATTAATATTGGAAAATGATCACTGGTGTGCAAGTCATCCATCAACTGTATTCCAATTAAATATGTCAACGATACTTGTACAAAGAGTTAAGTCTACTTATGGAACTGTGATTTTGAAAAATGTGCTAATTTCATCATCATTTATACAACACATTTAAATCCATGAACTCTTCTATTTTACTCCCTGTTCTATTTGGAGTTTATAAAAATACAGTCTCATATTGGGTTGTGACCATTAAAATCACCCAATATTAATGTAGGTTCTTTGGCAGCTAAGTAATTCTTCAAGTTATTAGGTTGGTTGTATAAGTTATAAATGACACAATTTTAGTTTTTTTATTTGGATTCTAATAGTAATGCAAAGGTATATATTTACCTATTGTTAGTATTGTTTTGTTAACATCATGTAAACACAATATCACCAGTTCATATACTTTTATTAACCATTGTACTTTGCCTAGGTGACAGAGTCTGTGGTACACAGTTCCTCCAATGACAATCAGATCTTCCACAACACTCACGTCTACGACAGTATCAATCTGCCATACAATCAAACTGCCACCATTCTCACAAGAATACGGATGGCTTCATGGTTCCTGCGGGTGGACACCTACTTCAGGGTAGCAGGAATCACGGACAAGGGAGCCATGCATCACCCCAGATAACCTACGGGGACCTGAAGAACAATCTCGTCGGGACGTACTCCCTTCCCCTTCCAATGGGGGCCACCAGACTCCTCGACCTCACCAGCCAGCCCCTGGGAGACACAGCACCCAAGGATGCCCGGGTTGAGTTGATGGGCCTCCTGTTGCTGCCGGAAGTCGACGCGGACAGGCGGAGGAAGGAGATCAGCCCATCGGGGGAGATTTTCCTACGACGCCTTCCACAGGACGTGAGGGCGCAGATCACCGAGGCGGACACACTTCCAAAGGATGTCCTAGTGGACAGGGCCCAGGTCCCCCAATGGTGGCATCGAGATACACCGCAACACCTTCAAACAACAGCGCAGTGGTGGAGAAACCTGACGAGACAGACACGAACACTGTCTACTGGAAGAGGGCTCTTCTGCAGCAGCAGAAGATTACTTTATCAGGGTGTTATTATCCTTGGCAGTTCAGGAAGGATGCCAGGAATTGCAGAGCACCCTGTTTTTTTCCCCAAAAAAACTAGGATGGCGGCCACCCTCAACACTAGCCGTGACTGCAAACTCTACAGGATCCCACCTAGTGGGGTTCTACAACTGCAACACCGTATCTGGACATAGGATGTTGGTGGACACAGGCAATGCAGTCGACATTCTCACCAGCGGAGGAGAACTGCAACTGTACACCTGATGCCCACACTGGTGGCTGCAAATGGGAGTCCCACCCACTGCTACAGGACCCAGACCCTCAAGATATCCATCCTGTGCTGCACCTACAACTGGCACTTCGTCATGGGGGACATCAAGGTTTCTTTGCTGGGGGCTGACTACCTGGTGCATCACGGACTTCTGGTGGACATATCCCGCAAACGTTCTCAACCATGAACAGCTGGACCGGGCATATGTGCTGTATGCTCCTTCATGCCAAAAGTACATCATCGTCCTGTGAGAGTTTCCCGATGTCTTCAAACCTGAACTGCGTCAGGTGGCCTGAACCCTGGCCAATCACGGAATCTACCACATTTTCACTACAGGCCTTCTTGACGTGCGAAGTTCTGCCGTCTGCCACCCAAGAGGCTCCAGGACACCAAATGCTTGCTTATCTGCAGAAAGGCATAGAGTCCATGGATAGTCCATGAGCATCTCCCCTCCAAATGGTGAAGAAGTCCGACGGTACCTGGAGGCCCTGTGGGGACTATTGCTGCCCAAACATCATCATGACACTGCCGAACATGCAGGACCTCACTGGGGCCCTTCACATAGATGGACTTGCTCAAGTCGTTACTTACAAGTTCCTGTACACCCTGATGACATTCCAAAGACTGCTATCATCACACTGTTCGGGACATACACGTTCTCTTACTCCACTTTTGGCCTTAGGAATACCTGGGCTACCTTCCAATGCCTGATGGACAACATCCTGGTCTTCTCCAAATCCCCAGAAGAACACTAACCACGTACGGGCGGTCCTGAAATGCCTCCTGGAGAACGGATTGGTCATTTGCTTTGAGAAATGCACCTTCAGAGCAGAAAAGGAAGATTTCCTCTGCCATGAGACCTCCCCTACTGGTGTCCGCCCCATGGCCTCGGAGGTAGCCACAGTGAAGGAGTTCCTAGCGCCAGCAACAGTCTAGTCCCCGCAGGAGTTCATTGGCATCAGTACCCGGTTACCTGTAGGTCCTCACATTTACTTTCATAGGGATTCCTAAATAGGATGTTGAGTGTGGAGGATGGAGTAACACTGAAAAAAAAACATAACAGGTTGGTAAGATGATAGGAAAAAAAACAGATGAAGAATAAGACAAAATAATAAAGCTGGAGCTGAAAAAAATACCACTTATACCACCTACAAAGCTCATGGTTATTCTTCAGTCTCCTCCATTAATCTTCAAGTTCTGAAGTAGTGTCAGCTGTGACTGTAGCCTACCAAAAGAGTGGTAGCTTATGATACAAGAAACCCCTGCACAAAGAAAAAACATAAGTACTGATAAAGAAGCAACCATGCAAAACAAGAGAAGTTGAAGAACTACGAGAGAGAGAGCGAGAGCAAAATTAATGTGAGCCATTTTTGTAATAAACATTTCTGAAATTAGTGTCCTGCCTATATTAAGAAAAACCTAGCTAAAATGGATACAGATAAAAGACACAGTCAAGTAAACAATACAAGACAGTTTATAAATGTAATAAAACAACAATAAATGTAAAAAAACAACTCTCTCCATCTCTGAATATATGTTAGATTTATATAAATTTTCTTGATCCTATTCAGAAACTCGACACGAAGAGATGCACATCTTGATTCTATTCAGAAACTCGACACTAAGATGTGCACATCTAACTAGATACGGAAATTGTTGGCTTTTATATTTCTATCCTGGACTTGAAAGCTTGAGAAACATTCTAAGTCTTCCCATGATATAAATTACAAATTCATTTTGCATGTAATTGCAGTGCTAAAAGAGAATTGTCATGGTAACAGTTGATAGGAGTTTATACAACAGATGAGGAAATCTACAACTTGCATATTTATCACTTATGCGTGAATATTCCAAAACCACTAACATTATAACAAACACTTGTATCGTCATACAGTATGTTTACAATTGTTGTAAACATATTGCTAAATCAACATCTGTCTTGTACAGTACGTATACTTGCTAATCTAATACGTAATCACTTGTGCCTGCACACACAATTACAATATGTTCTTACATGTAACTTACATAGCCTAAATGATGCCAAAATGATAACTTCTGATTCTCTTAAAACTGCATTTCCTTGATAACTAAAAGTCCTTACCATGATAGTACTATATCCTTACTAAATTTTCCTCATGGTGGATATCACCACTCCTGCAATGTAAGGTGTGCTACTCCTTCCTGGACATGTGAATACGACTGCACCTCTCATCTAGGCCACATCACCAAGTAGTAAAAAAGGAGGAGGAAGTTGATCAATTAAACACTGAATGTCCCCAAGAGTGAACCTACATCTCGGGGGAAGGTAAAGGGAGCAGACTGTGATTTCACCGTAAAAAATTGCTGAGATAGTAATTGCTTGTAGCTGCATGTTAAGGGGAACAATACAACGTTGCAATGTTTTGGCAATAAGTATTGCAACACCTCCATGGGCATGGTTCTCATCTGTTGGGATCATCTTATAGATCTCATAGTTTAAACCTGGATTGTATACTGCATCTCCTTAGTTTTTTGGAGACATACAACCCCTGGATTATGCTCATGCAGTAATACTTTTAGAATTTTTGAACAAGTCCTTAGTCCCTTACAATTCCATTGTAAAATGTCCAGATTGAACTTTTATTGCTGGATCTCCCAAGGGCAATTAAACTGCAATCTATACTATTTCTTTGGTTTATTTTCCGTATGGGACTTTATAAGTGTTTCTCTAGATTGTCTTGATATATGATTCTTATGATTAGATCTGTTATGTTTTTTTATTAGCTTTCTGATATGGAGCAGAGTGGACCTCTATTACATATTCCTAGTATCCAAGGAACGTGATTCCTTGGCTGTTTCCGAGGCAGACATACCCTCATTGTTGGCCTCACTTTTGTTATACTTTTTATGGTGTTTTGATACGTCCATACTTTGAGCAGGTGGAAGAGAGAATGAAGGAGTTCTTAGTCCTGGACCTTTGCTTTGTTCTTGTTCCATTTCTTTGTTGCAGAGATGGGAGAGACAAAGGGAAGGTCTCATCAATTGGAGATGATTCTACTGTATAAATAGATACATCTTCCTTAAAGTGGGGTGCTTCAACTCTAGCAGGCAGAGCAACTAGACTAGATGACTGGATCTAAGTCTCAGGAGTTCTTACTTTTAAACCAGGTAGAGGTGCTACATTGTTAGCTAGAGTTTTTATAGGGAATAAAGAATTCAAAGCCATAGCATGTGTCTTTGTTTGACCAATTACTTTTTTAGCATAACTAATGCTTATATGTTCAGCATTAGCTTTGTGTACAACTGCCTCTTCATGTTTATTGGCTGCAACTTTTATTGGATGGGAGCAATTACTACAAATCTTATTGTTTTTACAGAATCTGGATAGATGGCCAAACTGAAAACGGTTATAGCACTGAAGAGGTTTTAATATAATTGGTTTAACTTTGACCCTATCATTGCCAAAATTCACCTAAGATGGTACATCAGCCCTAAAAAGTTAAAATGACCATATTTGCCTTTGGAATTTTTTGTACCTTCCATACAGAAGTTGAACTAATTTCTAATATTTCGTTTTCTGTCAATTCACAAAGGTCTCTATCAAATACTACTCCTTTCCATAACTAAAATTCATGTGTGGTCTAATTTCTTTTATTATGTAGTCTTTCTCAAACTTCTTTAGTGTCAGCATATATGACTGGGTCTTTGATTTGCCTTTACCAAATCTTCTTATCTTACCTATATCAATAACCCCACCATTCTCTTGGATGTATTTGCTAAATTTGTTATAATCGTAGTTTTCCTCCCTACCAGATACTACCAACCACACTGGAGGTTTGGGAGTTCTCTTAAAAGTGGCACTATCCTCCAAATTTAGCTGAGTTACTTGTACCCATTGAGATGGTCTATAATCATCCATGTTTTTAAGGGTCTTGTCAGACAGCGCTTCTTAGACAGTTGATTTCCAAATTTTTATATTATTAATATTGCTGCTGGCTTTGAGTGCAGCTTCATGTTTTTAAAAAGTTACCCACACTTCCCATTTTCCTTCATTTTCATCAAAGTCCATTCTCAACTCTATAATTTTACCATACCCAGCAAATGAAAGTGTGTGTTTCATTGTCACATTCCAAAGGAATGTGCTTTACATGCAATATTTCCAAATTATGCACTGTGTTCCCACACTGACGAGTTTTCAATTTGTGAGGACTATCCTGAGAAGTAGTAACACCACTGGACCATTCTACATCCATAGTCAAGTCCATGCCAAGTTTTGTCATTCTTGTCGTGGCCTTTTCATTGGTCTTCATCTGTGCCAAATCATCATCAAAGGGCCCAGGGTACTTGAATCTTTAAAACTATGTACTAGACAAAGATTGAAGTATATAAAAAAGTAAATAGGCCTGAAAATCTTAAAAGGACATCATAAGCCTTTCACAGATTATACCTCCACCAATGGCACAAGTGAGAACCAACTCCCAACCGTCTGGCCCCTACCCTACCCTACCCCACAGGGGATGACACAACATGATTAGAGTGGCCAAAGTGTAAAACAAACCCGCTTGCTAGGACTGAGAGTATTACGAGAATACAATCATCCCCAGCCTAATCATGTTATGGGCAAACCAGATAGAATGCAGTGTCCTATCCCCAGAACCAGACACCCCAGGGATGCAGGTCCAGCTCTGAAGAACAGTTCTGGCCTTGAACTATCTGATACTTCTAGGTCCGAACATGATCGAGTAATTGACGACCCTACCAATGTTCCCACTATTTAACTTCGGATATAAACCCAATCCCAACTATGATGTCTTTTCCTATTTGTCATGTCCAATAATTTTACAAAAAATGGAAAATTCCAAAAAATTCATCCAAAACAGATATAGCATACTAATGTATGAGACTCTTGGACTCAAACTCAGGAACAAATTCCAAGGGTTCAAGAGCCCCTTCACCACATCAAGGTGGTCTCACATTGACGGGGTCCTTCCTCATAAGGGCGACCTTTGCAGCAGCGACGGTGACTGAATCGAAAGTTTACCAATACCTAGGCCATCTTGTGGATTCGAGCAGCAGGTTTTACATGGTTATTTCTGCAATTCTAAAGTGCTACTCTCATTTGCTACCTCTTATGGAAACAGCGTTGCCTGTCCAAAGGCAACATAAACAAAGCTGACCTCTGATTAGAAGCTACATTCTCAAGAGGTGAAATAACACCATAGTTCCCTTTTCTTCAAAATTCCCAAGGCAAACAAGGAAGCCAAATCATGGAAAGCGTCTGTTATTGCTCTGTCGGAACGATAAATGACTTCTAATTAGTCATCAGATCACTCTTCAGCTAAGGAGACAAGCCTCTGACGTTCTTTCCTAAAGCTCTGATTGACCATTCAATATAACTAAGAACTTCGAGAGTCTTGAAGATGTTCTGTAGAAAGTGATCGATTTCTGTACCAGAAAACATCACCTTGGGCGAATTAAACACAGACCTACGTACCGAATCAATCAGACTGGTACTGCCACCTGGAAAGTTGTTGAGACTGAGGAATTCAAAAGGAGGATTTTCCTTGTATCCTCTTGTCAACAAACTGAGGACTACAAAAGTAGGATTTTCCTTGTATCCTTGTCAGAAATTTGAGGAAAACAAAAGGAGGATTTTTATTGTATCATCTTGTCAAAAAGCTGAGGAATTCAAAAGGAGGATTTTTCTTGTATCCTCTTGTCAACAAACTGAGGAATACAAAAGTAGGATTTTCCTCGTATCCTTGTCAGAAATTTGAGGAAAACAAAAGGATTTTTCTTGCATCCTCTTGCCAAAAAGCTGAGGAATACAAAATGATGATATTCCTTGTATACTCTTGTTAGAAAGCTGAGGGATACAAACAAAGGATTTTCATTGTCTCCTCTTGTCAGAGAGCCAGACGTCTAAGTCTTCTAAGACTTTTGTTGCTGACTAGAAGAGAATCATCTTGGGTAATCTCAAATAGTCAGAGGGATTGTCCATTCTAAACGTTCATTGTGGCTTCAATGGGGCCGCAAGAGAGAAGAAATCCGGAGAAGCCTCCAAAAAATATGTTAGAAGTGTTGAATAAACTGAGTTTGACTTATTCTGTGCTACTTCCTCTTCATCCGTAGAAGGTTACATCGTCGTCGTCTGTTCCGATGTCATCTTCGTTAAAGGAAGTTCTTTAGTAAAACTCTAATACTCTTCAGTTGTTGTTAGATTGGTTCCAAAGAAGGGTCCACTTCCTCATCCATTGTTGAAAGTACCTAAAAAGGAATGTCTTTTATTGGGTGCCCAGAAGCAAGGCACATGGGTGCTTTCCAAAAAGCACTTCAGGCGCTCTCGAGAGTAGCAAAATATTGGCAGCAATGGGTGCTTTAAGGCACGAAGGCGCTCCTAGGCCCTCTCGTGAGTAGTGGAAAATTGGCGCCAATGGGTGCTCGTGCACTTCTGGATACCTCAAAGCATGATTTCCGTTCTTTGGCAGCCAAAAATTGACAATCCTGAGCTTCTTGATCTGAAAACAGTCTCTCAGGACTGTCCCAAAAATTGCAGGAGGGCTGAGGGTTCCCTTTCAGGTTCCTTATGCCTTTTATAAGGTGGAGGAGAGTGCTCCACTAAAGAGAGGTCTCTCTTCAATGGGCGCAACTCCTCCGAATAATACCAGTAGCCTCCAAATCAAAGCTGCGCGTTCCTGGGTTTGATGAGAGCAAGTAAACGTTAGAGACATCTCTCAAAGCCTTTGTCGCAATCTGGGAATGCACAGGTTCGACTGAGGGGGCGATTACCCATGGGCAGACCCCACCAACCTCCCATGGGCCTCCAGTATACCTCCTCCCTGATTTAGGGGAGTCTGACAGTGACCTTTGCCTAGGAGGGCCAGGCAGGCCGGGCAGCCACCATCTCCACAATCACCACTTTCACTTTTGTTTATTTATCCATTAAGAATTTCACCGATTCACCCATTAGGTCACAGTGCTTACCATCAACCCAAATTTTTTATCAATCTCCAGGCTGGCAAAGTGGTCGGACTCAGACGATCGTGATTCCGGAGAAGCAGGAGGACCAGTGATACACGAAACACCTGAAATTGGAGAGGTAACAACAAACACTTCTGTACTTACCTCTTTAGTATGTGATTCACAAGAAGCTTTGGTTAATCTAATATTGCAGCCTTTGCTGCAATACCTAAAACTAGTTAAGCTCAAATCTGACATTACATTGAGTTAAACAAATAATTAATTTTTTAAAGTTAAGGAAAGCAAAACAAAAGCCAGCAACCAGATTGCGGAACTGCCGAACTAACTACTACGTACTGATTGGTAATTCTCGATGCAGTGTTGCCGTTTTGTTAAAATGAAATTCCCATGGAATTAATTTTTTTCTCACAAATCCCACATCACCAAAAGGAAATTCCCATAAAAATTCCCACGAGATTTCTGATCGTTTATTTCTTTATAGCATAAAAGAAACAAACATGAAAAATAAAACACAATAAAATAAAATATTCTCATCCCTTACTTATAATGCTATCTATTCGAATAAGCCCAATTCTGAAGCTAGAAAGTCATCCTCCTCCTCCTCCTACAGAGGCTTCTACAGAGCCTTTGGCATAAAAATTCCTTAACATTTCATAAGGAGGATCAAACTCTTTACATGACCCATACCGGTGTGCCAAACTTCTCCTTATCTGGAGTAATGCCTCTACAGACCTCACATGAAATCGGTTTCTTAATTTAGAATGTAGTACATTCATTTGAGAGAAAGCTCTCTCAACAGAAGCATATGAAAAAGGCAAGCTTAATAATGCCAGTGCAAGGCTTGATATATTTGGGAACATTGATTCACCTGCTGAATTTTTTCTTTTGCTAACTTCTACCCAAAATGTGACAACATTGCCAAAGCAAATATCGGGCCATTGCGGAATGCCAATTGCATTCCATTCATTTTTTAAGTCATCTAAATCATTAAATGTTGACCTGTGCCTAGCTGCAATAGGAGCAATAGATTCTTTGGTATGCGATGTAGCAATGGATGGATGAAAATGCTTTAGCATTAAAAGGATGTCAACATTTTCTGGTAAGCGCATCTGAACTTGTGTTATGAGTTCAATTACAAAAGATCTGCATCTCTCCTTAACATACCTGATTTGACCATCATTTAGAAAACTCTCATTGCCTCACAGAGTAAGACACAGTCCAAAAACTTAAGACTTGGAAGGTTTTCATCAGATCATTTTGACAAATACTTTGGATTAACTGCAATATGCATAAGATTCTGGTACATAGAAATAAGATCTTGGGTGATTTTGGTTACATCTGCATTTTGTGATTGGAAAATCTTATTAACTAACTATTGACTTCAAGGTTTTTCTAACAAACACAAAAAATAGCTTATTCCGATCATCTTTGTAAGACTCAAGTAGAGAACTAGTTGTATGACAACGTTCATTGGAAGCAGACAATTCAAAGTGTAGTTTAAGAGCATCCCATTGGTCTACAATTACACTTACAGCCTCTAATCTCACCAGCCAATGAGTAGCAGCCAACCCTGGTACTTTCTTTGGCACACTATTCTCTAACACTTTATAGATAGTGCGATACTCTTTTATTCTTTTGGGGCTATTTGAAAACCAAGAATGAGTTTCTCGAACCATAAAATCCAAAATGGTTGGAAGACATTCAGATGACTTACTGGCAGCCAAATGGAGAGAATGGCAAAAACATTTAAACAAGGTTAATTCTGGATTTTCATCTTTCAGGAGTTTAGAAAGGGAATGAGTTTGACCAACCATTGAACTAGCCCCATCAGTTCCTAAACCTATAATTTTCTTTACATCTAAGCCATCCTCATCTAAACATCTCGAAACAGATGTGTAGAGTGTTTCAGCTTTAGCATTTTCTATTGGTACCAGCCGGTAAAATGTATCTATCAAAGATCCCTCACTAGAACTAAAATAACGTACAGTCATAGCTAAACATGATACATCAGCTTCATTAGTGCTCTCATCCACAGTTAAACTGAAGAAATGTTCCCCAATATCCTCCCTCAACATTCTAGCAAATGATGGAGCAATCACATGTTTCAGCAAACGAGTACATTTTGTAAGATGCAATTTTATCTCCTTAAGGACAGCCGACTTCGGATCTAATTTAGATAGAATTTCTCCTAAGTGATCTACAGACAATATTGAAGTATGCTCTGCAATAAAAAAACTGCCAAACAAAGTTCAGCTACTTTTACAGGATCCTTCTCTATAGGACGTAAGGCATCTTTAACTGATGGCTGGCCTTTACTCTCAGTCCCAACACAAACTGATTTCATATTGGTCATATGTTTCTTTCCTAATGAATTTCCAAGAATCGACTTCATGTGAGCTTGAAAAGTATATCCACAAATCCTACATCGAGCTTTGGTTGTGTAACCAGGCACAGCTTGCAGCCAACCTCAAAGTAACCAGAGAGCAAACCAAAACGTTAATTCCAAAATCTTGGCCTAGACCCGAAGGTTAAATAAATAAACAAATAAATATGTAAATAAATAAATAAATACACACAAATAATATATATTAAGTATATTTATGTATGTGTCAGATGAAAGAGGGGCTATGATTAATAATATGTTTAAAATGCCAATGTTATGTGCTATGTAATGTTAAGTGAAGTCACATATCACTTCTTGCTTGGAGACAAGCTGAGCTGTAGGGGCAGCTTACATGAGAAAGGAATTTGAATACGCAAGCAGTTTAACCGAGAGATCACTCACCCGGTCGAGAGGCATGTACATTCGTTTGTACGGATGTTACAGGCCTAATAATTCAAGGCACTTGCGAAAGTCACATTCTTTTAGGTGAACACCAAGAGGTGAAGTGTTAAACACCGAGTGTCGGGAGCGAACGCCCCATCATAAAGGTAGGACATATTTTGTAAAAACTTAGAAAACCGTTACCTTTGAAAAAGAGAGAGAAGTGTGAAATACTCTCTTTACGTGAATACTTGTTAAAGTGATGTGTGTGATATATCTTTTATGCATTACCATCTTTATTACAGATGGGTCCTATTCCATGGCTAATTTAGAGACGGGAATCTCTAACCTGACTAATACGATGAACTTATTGACATTTTGGGTCTGGGAGTGAATTCTTAGTCAGGAGGGTAGAATGCTAACTTACTGGTTTCTTTATGGGCAGTTTTAAGGTTTCTGCCATTATGACTTGTTAGTTATTTTGTACTATTTTATAATCAACTGCTTTGGGTAATAAATAGTATATTTTTGTACTTGCGAGATCTTAATAGCCCAATGACATGATTGCAGACAGAGGACACCATTGACGGCAGGTAAGAGTTTCCAGTTTGTGTAGTTTAGTGAACAGGGGGGGTAACATATGTAAGTATGTATGTATGTATGTGTGAATGATTGTTCAATCCTAAAATAAATGTTATAAAGTCATAGAAATGGGCTGCAGCTAGTTGGCGGTGCACAAGTTATTCTTGAAAATTACGGTGAAACAAGTTATTCTTGAAAATTACGGTGAAACAAGTTATTCTTGAAAATTACGGTGAAACAAGTTATTCTTGAAAATTACGGTGAATACCTATATTAAGGTTACAGAAACAAATTTCCTCAACCTTTTCATAGGCCCATATATGAACTAAAAGTTAAAATCGTCTAGGCCCCAAACCCAAAAGTCCACTATTTCACAATGACTCACTAAATTTCATAATAAATAGTGTCTTACCTTTGAATCTTTTGTCAGTTTCCCAAATCGGCCTGTACTTCCGACTGTAGGCCTTTTTGTCACTCATCGCAAAATTCTGTATTAAGACAATCACTTATCACCAACGGAAGAGACAATGCGTGTAAATGTAATTACGATGTGGCTGGTACTGGCAAAACAAAGACTTGTTGTTTCGTTCCTGTCGAACCTACCGCACGCACAGAGACGCAGAGTCGCAGACACAGACAGCTATGGTGCGTTTACTTGAGCTTAAATACTTTACTAACTCTATACTCTAGAGACTCGATGAGAGAAAACAAAAGCCAGCGAACCGATTACGGAACTGCCGAACTAACCACTGATCGGCAATTCTCAATGAGAGAAAAGCCGGCTGAAACACTAATTACCCAAGAATTAGACAATCAATAAAAAATCTAATTAAACCATGACAAATTCAATATAAAATAATATCGAAAAAGCAGCTACAAGGACAAATACTTCACTGCAGTGAAGTAACAAGATCGAATCCTATGGAAAACAATATGCTCTCCTACGTGTTAGTTCAAGGACGGCAGAAATAAAATTGCGGTATTTTCATGTATTTGTCTCAATCCATGCCTGGGGGCGGGGGGAGCCTATTCACCTTTTGGACACTAAAGGAAGTTTTAACCACGAATTTGAACATTCAAGCTGCCGTCAAAGTATAAACTACAGCTATATAATTACTGGATAAGTTACACTAATAAAAATATAGATCATTCATAAAGTCCATTTTTCAAGTATTTCTTCTTGTCCTTCAGTCTTATTAATCAGTTTTAAACCTATGGGGGTCAAAGACTAGAAAGGTAAATCGTCATCACTTAGTTCTTGTTTTACAAGAATTTCAGTCCAATTTCAAGCGTTATCTCCATATGATAAATTATTCACTCAAACTATCAGGGGCTAACTCTAAGTTACTCATCTAGGTTTGTTGGGAAACAATCTTATTTTTATGTATACGTATATTCAAAAGCTTCACTCGTCTAGTTTATGCACATGTAATAATATTAATATAGTAGTAACACTACAAACCCAAAATTATTTAAATCATTATTTGAAAGGGGAAACTGTCAAAGAGAAATACAACATACTGGTCAAAGCTTTCCAATGATAACTATCAGAAAAGTTAGATCCTTTTGTTCCTCAATTCTAAAGATGACACACGAAATTAATTTCTTGAGTATATCATCCTTTCTTTAGTCACATAATTCTCCTATGGTGAACCTCTGGTGTTGAAGCATAGAAAGTTGTTTCGTAACATCAATCACTTATAGTATTCAGTAAATTTTACAAGACCAGTTATAACCTTTTCTCAACAGTTATAACCTGTTCTCAACAGTTATAACCTGTTCTCAACAGTTATAACCTGTTCTCAACAGTTATAACCTGTTCTCAACAGTTATAACCTGTTCTCAAGAGTCATATAAGTGATAAATCATTCACAATCAGGCAAACTCTAAAATGTTCTAAGACGCATGAATATACTTTCTTGTACTACTACTATACTATTTGCAACCTTTGTTTATTCCCAGTAATATTAACTTCAAACAATATTAATCACTATTTCAAAAACAAAGAACATAAAATACATCACTTTCAATACTAAAATTCCTCAATCATTGCGACATCTAAATACTAGCTGCATGTGAAAATTATCACTGTGGGAGCTGGTAAAATCTTATGAAATAGTTAAAAAATTACTTAAAATTAATTTGCTGATAAACAATAATTCTTCATATAAAACCTTATAATAAAATTGTCACATTAAATACAGTCCTTTACTTCAAAATCATTTTCTTTTTAACTTGAGTGCAACTGCCATCCTCCTTTAAATTGCAGCAATGTTTCAATCAGATTAATGCAAGTTTACAACGTGCAATAAAAATCTGTGAAGATAACAGGTAACTAAGAAATTTAAAAATTGAGCTAAAATTTGTCTAAAAATATAACAATTGAGCTAAAATTTATATCTTCGTATGAGATGTAAACCTTCTCATAAAAGCTAAATAGCTACTAAGGTGGCAAGCAAAGGATGACATTAAAACCTTTGGAAAGGTTTGCTATGCTGGGAAGTAAGCCAGTATGAGACAAAGTTTTTATCTTGATGGTATGGGATAACTATTATTATGACTGAATAACTTTATGAATGATACAATCTTGTTCACCACTGCTCTCATTCCAGTGAATGACAGGAAAGCAAGGGCTCTTGGGTTTCTGTATACATCTGGGCATGTATCTTGTAATTTTCGATTGGTAAAGTATCATACAATTATACTATGTATTCCAGCAATATCCAAAAAAAACTCATTCGGTAAGGTATAATTTTTAAAAAAAGGAAAATTATATTTTTATGATAAAATTTGATTTTCTATATATTTACCCAGTTATATTGCTAAGAATTTCTACTCGACGGCAGCCTAAATTCAAATTTCGCGGGTAGCGCTTCGATGGCTCAGTGTAGGTTACAGTGCCATCCCCCTATGGCAGTACATACTATGAACGACTTGGCTAATCATGCCATTCTGTTTCATGCATAATGTCCATCAGAGTCAAGGTGGGTGAGCTCTGATCATATGGTTACTGGGTAAGATATACAAAATATGACAAATTTTTAATCAATTTGTATTTTCCATAACTAACAAACCTTCGGTCTTAACATTTGGATAAATAACTTAGTGCTAGCTGGAAACCGGTAAAGTTAAAAAATTATGTACGCAAGGGACTATTGGCATCTGTGCTTGGTCACGAGTCATGTGGAGCCATCCACATACCCCTCTTTAACTCGTGCTAAAATGATATTGTTAGTATACAATAAAGTTTTGTACATACTTACCCGGCAGATATATACTTAGCTATAGTCTCTGACGTCCCGACAGAATTCAAAACTCGCGGCACACGCGACAGGTAGGTCAGGTGACCAGCCCACTCCCGCCGCTGGGTGGCGGGAATAGGAACCATTCCCGTTTTCTAACCAGAATTTTTCTCTTCCACCTGTCTCCTGAGGGGAGGCTGGGAGGGCCATTAATCGTATATATCTGCCGGGTAAGTATGTACAAAACTTTATTGTATACTAACAATATCATTTTTGTACATGCAACTTCCCCGGCAGATATATACTTAGCTGATTGACACCCTTGGTGGAGGGCAAGAGACAGTTACATACTAATTATTTTTGAATATAAAAACAGGGAAACAACATACGTTGTAGGTATATTAACAAAAAACAACCTTGGTTCCTACCTGATATGGAAGAAGACTTCATTGATACTGTCTATGAGTCTGCTTTCCATCAGAGTTACAGAGAGGATGAGACCTGCGACTGATAACCCTTACGGATCATACCAATGGGGGCTTACCCGCTTACATGGTAGAGCCTTTTCTTGGATCGTACCAATGGGGGCTGACCCACTTACATGGCAGAACCTTGACCTGTATCATACCAACGGGGGCTAACCCTCTTACATGATAGAGCTTTAGGTATTTAAGACAACACAAGGAGCATAACGACCAATCCCGATCACCTGACCACACTAACATGTTAGCACTACGATTTGAAAGGGGTCAACTCCTGCACCCTCTTTCAATCGACCAAAAAATGCACCAAACACCATTAAAAACCTAACTTAATAAACTAAAAAGGATTGGGTTCAGCTCCCTGTCCCAGCAACGAATCCGCAGATACGTACGCTCCTAGAGTAAAGCACTTGTCATACGTCACTTGAATGTCTCTCAAGTAATGAGCTGCAAAGACCGAATTGCATCTCCAAAAGGTCGACTCCACTATCTGTATAGACAAGTTCTTGTGGAATGCCAAAGAGGTAGCGACTGCTCTTACCTCGTGAGCTTTAACTCTAAGGAGGTCCAGTTGTTCTTCTTTACACTGTAAATGGGCTTCCTTGATTACGTCCCTGATGAAGAACGCCTGAGCATTTTTAGAGATCTGCCTTCTGGGATCTCTCACTGAGCACCATAAACTTTCCTTACTCCCTTGTAGTTCGTTCTTCCTTTCTATGTAGAATTTAAGGCTTCTCACTGGGCACAGAGCCCTTTCTAGCTCTGTTCCTACAAGCGAAGAAAGTCCTTTTACTTCGAATGTTCGAGGCCAAGGTTTCGAAGGGTTCTCATTCTTCGCCAAAAACATTGGTTTGAAGGAACAGAACGCCGAGTCGTTCCTAAAGCCAACATTAGTTTCTAAGGCTTGTAGCCTCACTTACTCTTTTCGCTGAAGCCAGCGCGACCAAGAATAAAGACTTCCTTGTCAGGTCTCTGAACGTAGCCTTACAGGGCGGTTCGAATTTTGATGTCATTAAGTACTTTAGGACCACATCTAGGTTCCAATTAGGTGCTCTAATCCCTCTGTTCTTTGACGTCTCGAAGGATCTTATCAGGTCATGCAAATCTTTGTCTTCCCCAATGTTAAGGCCTCTATGCCTGAAGACTGAAGATAGCATACTCTTATAGCCTTTAATTGTAGAAACTACTAAATTACATTTCTCCTTCAAATACAGGAGGAAATCGGCTATATCTGTCACAGAGGTACTGGAAGAGGATATCTTCTGAGCTCTACACCATCTGCGAAACACATCCCACTTCGACTGGTAGACTCGAATAGTAGATGGTCTTCTCGCTCTTGCGATAGCTTTTGCAGCTTCTCGAGAAAAGCCTCTCGTTCTGACAAGTCCTTCGATAGTCTGAAGGCAGTCAGAGCGAGAGCGGGTAGGTTTTTGTGATACCTGTCGAAGTGGGGTTGTCTGAGAAGATCTCTCCTGTTTGGGAGTGATCTCGGAAAGTCTACCATCCATCCCAGTACCTCTGTGTACCAGTTTTGTGAAGGCCAGAACGGGGCTATGAGGGTCAGTTTGGCTCCCTCTGCTGCTGCAAACTTCCTTACCACTTCCGATAATATTTTGAACGGAGGAGGAAAAGCATACCCGTCTATTCCGTCCCAATCGAGGAGAAGGGAGTCCACCGCAATCGCCCTTGGGTCGGCGATCGGGGAGCAGTAACTTTCCAGCCTGTTGTTCCAATGGGTGGCAAAAAGATCTATATTTGATCTCCCCCAGAGGTTCCAAAGTCTGTTGCATACTTCCTGATGCAACGTCCATTCTGTAGGAAGTACTTGGTCTCTCCTGCTCAGAAGGTCGGCTCGTACATTTTTGTCCCCTTGGATGAATCTTGTCCGGAGAGTGATTCTTCTCTCTTCTGCCCAAAGCAGTAGTTCCCTTGCTTTCCTGTAAAGGGAGAACGAGTGCGTCCCTCCTTGCTTCTTGATATAAGCTAGGGCTGTTGTTGTCCGAATTGATCTGCAGGACCGAACCTGTGATCTGAGCCTCGAAGTGTATGAGGGACAGGTGAATCGCTGCTAATTCTTTCATATTGATGTGCCAGGACACCTGTTCTCCCCTCCAGGTGCCCGACACTTCTCTCGTCCCTAGAGTGGCTCCCCACCCCGCATCTGAGGCGTCGGAGTACAACACTAGCCGAGGGTTCGGAACGTGAAGGGATACTCCTTCGCTGATCCTGCACGGATTCATCCACCAGCGCAGGTCCTCCTTTATCTCCTTCGTGATCGGGAAGGAATCGGACAGATTTTGAGATTTCTGATCCCAACGTTCTCTTAGATAGAACTGTAACGGCCTTAGGTGAAGCCTTCCTAGAGAAATGAACTGTTCCAACGAGGAAAGGGTCCCCAGAAGACTCATCCATTCCCTCGCGGAACATTGTTCTTTCTCTAGGAAGGTTGCTACTTTTTCCAAGCAGCGGTTCTGTCTTTCCTGTGATGGAAACACCTGAAAACCCCGAGAATCCATCCGAATCCCCAGATAAACAATGTTCTGCTGGGGAATCATCTGGGATTTCTCGAGGTTTACCAACAGTCCCAAGGACTGTGTTAACTCCAGTGTCAGTTTTAAGTCCTCCAGACATCTGACTCGCGACTGTGCTCGTATCAGCCAGTCGTCTAGATACAAGGATATCCGAATCCCTTCGAGGTGAAGCCAGTGAGCCACATTTTTCATTAGTCCCGTGAAAACTTGGGGGGCTGTTGATAGTCCGAAGCATAGGGCCCGAAATTGAAAAACTCTTCCTTGAGCCATAAATCTTAGGTATTTCCTGGACGACGGGTGTATTGGTACGTGGAAATAAGCATCCTGCAGATCCAGGGATACCATCCAGTCCCCTGGACGCAGGGCTGCTAACACCGAGGCTGTCGTCTCCATTGTGAACTTCCTTTTTGCTACGAACTCGTTCAGGGCGCTCACGTCCAGAACTGGCCTCCAACCTCCTGAGCTCTTCGGAACTAAGAACAGGCGATTGTAAAACCCCTGGGAAGAGAGATCTCTTACTTCCTCTATGGCTTCCTTGTAAAGCATCTGCTCCACGAGATGTAGAAGGGCTTGTTTCTTGACAGATTCCTTGTAATTTGCTGTTAACTCCCTTGGAGTTGTCGTTAAGGGAGGTTTTTCCCTGAAGGGGATTAAATATCCTTTCTTTAGGATGGATAGGGACCAGGCATCGGCACCTTTCTGTGCCCAAGTTTCGTAAAAATCTAGAAGCCTGGCACCCACTTTTATCTGGAGGACCCCCGTCTCACTGGGTTTTGACGAACGGCCTTCGAGAAGACCTTCCTCTCTTCTCCGGTCGTCTACTTCTAAGAGAAGCTCTTGATGCAGACCTTCCTCGAAAGGGCTGCTGAAAGGGAACTTTCTCCTTTTCGCCAGAGGCACAGCAGGCTTTAGCCTCTTCGCTGACTGGGCCAGCAGGTCCTGTGTGGCCTTTTCTGAAAGCGTCTTAGAAATGTCCCTCACTATGTCCTGAGGAAACAGGTGACTAGAGAGGGGCGCGTATAAAAGGGAGGATCTCTGCAGAGGAGAAACAGATTTCGTTAAGAAGGAGCTAAACACTGCCCTCTTCTTCAAAATGCAGGATCCAAAAAGGGATGCCACTTCATTAGAGCCATCCATAACCGCCTTGTCTAGGCAGGTTAAAACACTGCCCAATTCTTCCATGGAAACGAAGTCTGGTTCTTGCGACTTCTTGGCTAACGCTCCCAAGGCCCAGTCCATGAAGTTAAAGACTTCGAGAGTCTTGAAGAGGCCCTTGATGAGATGATCCACCTCCACATTCCCCAAGAGGCTTTTGCGAGTGTAGAGAGCGTCTTCTAGACGCATCTACAAGAGCGGAAAAATCCGCATCAGAGGACGAAGGTAGACCCAGGCCCATTGGCTCCTTGGTATCATACCACATCCCTGGTTTCCCTGTCAACTTAGAGGGAGGACAAGAAAATACTGTCTTACCCGCTTCTTTCTTAGCCCTGAGCCAGTTCTCGAGACTCTTCAGAGACTTTCTCATAGAAAGAGTAGGGGTCATCTTAACGAATGAGGAGGCTTTCGACATTTTCGTACTGGATAATAACGATCCTGGCGAAGGGGGATCCGACTGGCGTAGTGAGTCTCCAAACACCTGCAGCAATAGAGAAGCAAGTCTCTTATAGTCTGAAACTCCTGCATCTTTGGCTATCTCTTCATCCGATACTTCTTCCAAAAGTGATGCGGGAGAAGAGGGCTTTTCCTCCACAGGAGACCGATCCTTTGAAGGAAGTCTTTTCCTTTCTTCCTTACTCCTATCATCCTTCCTGTGTGAGTCCTGGAGTTTCTCTATACTCGGACTTCTGATCTGTTCCTTGCGTCTGCTCGGAGAGGCGCTTGCGTCCTGAATCAGGCGCCTGTGGAAGGAGCGAAAGAACGCCTGCTAGGAGAAAGTAGAACATCCTGTTCCTGGCGCCAAGAAGGAGACGCGTTTGCGTCCTGGTGAGAGCGCCTAGGCCAAGAAGGCGAGGCGCTTGCGTCCTGGTGAGGCTGCCTGGTCCAAGAAGGAGAGGCATTTGCGTCCTGATGAGGACGCCTAGAAGGCGAAATGCGCCTGCGAGGAGAAAGGAGAACCCTTTGTTCCCGTCGTCCATGAGGGGAGACGTTTGCGTCCCGTTGACTGCGTCTAGCAGGCGAATAACTCCTTTTTCCTTTGCGTCTTTCCGGAGAGGAGCTAGAATCTATCCTACTCCTCCTAGGAGGAGAAGAAAACTTGTCCAATCTTCGGTGCCTATTCGGCGAAACTCTTGCGTCCTTCGGAAAATGTCTCGAGGACGAACGAGCGCTCCTTTCTTCTAGAGGAGCTCTAAATAGAGAGGGACTCTCTTCTCTCCCGGAGCTCTTAGTCGAACGAATTCTCTCACGAGAAATTCGCGAATCAGGCTCCTGATGCTTGCCATGGGAGGCAAACTCTTCTCTAGTCCAACTCCTGGGAGAACTCTTGCTCGTAGGGCGTTTCCGATATTTGTCATATACGACTGAAGAAGGTCTCGCTGGGGACGAAAACCTTTCAGGCGAGGAGCGTCTGCTAACGCCAGGCCGCTTACTCTCTGACTCTCTCCTAACGGAACTCTTGATGGGAAGAGAAATGTCTTTCTTCCTAGAAGAGCCTTCAGAAAGAACTCCCACTAAGGCAGACAACTGCTGTTGGAGTCCTACCAAGACTTCCTTTGTCTTGTGTGATACGTCTTCCGGAGACGAGTCAGGAGTTCTCATGGCTCTCTTCTTACGAGCAGGCGAATAATCCGGAAAAGGCTCCGGACTGGAACGCAACGCTTCGCTATTTGGCGTCTTCCAGGATCTCTTAAGAGGACGCGATTTAGCGGAAGAACTCCATCCCCTTCTGGGAGACGAAGAGTCTGAGTCCGAAAAACACTTCCTCAGGACGCTTTTGCAGTAGCTATCCTTGGCAGCCTGAGAGGCGGCTACAGGATCTGCCGAAGGGACGCCTGACCGTTGGGAATACTCTACATCCCCCTTGCGGCTTTCGACATTCCTCCTCCCTTGGTCATGGGAGTCTGAAAGAGGTCTAGGCCTAGGAGCAATGCGGAGTCGGTCAGACGCCCCCTCCACTTCACTGGGGACACTGCACAAATCACTGCCCACATCACTGCGCTTACCTGTCTCCTTCATCGCTTGCAGTTGCGTTTTCAAGCTGATTATAGAGGCTCTCATTGCAGCCATTTCCGTAGACGCATCTACAGGTTCGCTACTGGGGGAAGGGGCTGAAGCCAAACTATGAGGAGAAATACTATGAAAGTTAGGAGCTACTTCCTGTTCATTAGAGCAGGATCTACTTGAGCTTCTGATGGAAGCCCTCCTAACCCTATCTTTCTCAAGTTTTCTTACATAAGAAGCCAAGGTCTTCCATTCCACTTCCGTTAAGTTCTCACATTCCAGACAGGTGTTAGTCTCAGAACAATCATTCCCCCTACATTTTTTACAAACTGTGTGAGGATCCACCGAAGCTTTCGGTAGCCTCACCTTACATACCTCTTTCGCACACACCCTAAATACCGGTGCCACGTCAGACATTTTAAAGAGAATCCAATTCCAAATCCAAAAAACAGTCCACGATAAGCGTATGCCAAAACCAAAGATCAAAGTACATCACCAAAAAGACAGATAGATAATCCTCGGCCAACGAGAAAAGAATTCCAATGCAGGAGGTACCAACAACGATGTTGTTGCTACCGGCGACAGAAAAATTCTGGTTAGAAAACGGGAATGGTTCCTATTCCCGCCACCCAGCGGCGGGAGTGGGCTGGTCACCTGACCTACCTGTCGCGTGTGCCGCGAGTTTTGAATTCTGTCGGGACGTCAGAGACTATAGCTAAGTATATATCTGCCGGGGAAGTTGCATGTACAAAACCGTAATTTACCTTTGAAGGCTACATGACGGTACAAGGGGTGCGGTGTACCGATGTACACAGTTCAAAGGCAAATAACAGATTAGTTACAGCAGACAGCAAAATATTACCTTAAACTCTTGTAAAGTAATATTACCTTAAAGTCTTGTAAAGGAAGTAAAATGACATAGGGAAACGTCAACTGCCATAGTCTACTTCAACTAAAAAATCTTCGAAGTTTTGGTTCGGGGCCAAGAAACGTAAACAAACCGCCATATTTGAATTCTGGTAGGGGGTGTGGGATACATAACCACCAGGGAGCCATATCTCCGGTAAGGGGAGGACAGGGTGGGGTACTGGGAGAGGAAGGCACAGGTACAAGTTGGTAAAGCCACGCGGGGAAATGGCAGGAAATAACAATTCCCAATAAATATCACCGACATCAAAAGCACTAAACCTTTGGAACATCAAAACACAATTGATATACCTAAATAAAGTACCCCCCTTAAAGGAAGGTAATCTTGGAAGTGTAACATATAGGTTATGATACTAACCTAACCCCTAATCTAACTTAGTAGAATGTGTTACCTGACCGGAGGGGGCTCTGCCTCCCCGTATCCCCCCTAAAAGGAAGGCAATCTTAGAAGTGTAACATATAGGTATTATTTCTCTCACATAGCAAGTCGGTGCCTAAAACAAAAGCTCCCCTATAACATGGCGCATGCGTAGTAGGATTCAGCATCATAATAGCAGTAGTAATGGGTGGATTTTGGCTATGCAACAGCTCCATTATCAGTTTATTTATCGCTTTATTTCAGCTTGTATTTCGTGTTTCAAATGTCATAAATAAGAGGAAATAACACAATAACACGGCAAAACCTTCCCCCAAGTGTTTTACCCCACCCATAACCCCGCTTTCCAATCGATCCCCCTTACCGTAGGATAGAGTTGTAAGGCATAATTCTCCCAAGTGTTTTACCCCACCCAAAACCCCGCACTCCCATCTGTCCCCCTTACTGTAGGATAGAGTTCAAATTAAAATTACAGGTTAATTACAGCTGGCCAATAAAATATTACTTTCAGTTCTTGTTCGGGAGGTAAAATTCTATAGAAAAACGTCAACTGCCACAGTCTAGTTCGCCGTGGTATACAGGCTTAGATCTACCAGCTGCGCCACCTTAACCGTGTTCAGACCCACCTTCAGAAAGAGAACTTTACCACGTCCTGACACCGGAGATAGGCACCAGTCATGAGTCCCATGTCTCGAGGTGTTGCTCCCACAACCATGACTCGTGACTGGTGCCCATCTCCAGTGTCAGGACGTGTTAAAGTACTTTTTCTGAGGGTGGGTCTGAACACGGTTAGGGTGGCCGCAGCCAGTCCACTCAATTGTTTACCCTAGTAGGAGAGTGTTATTTTTTGGTAGCGTCCACCCTCCTCCTACGTAATTTATATTTTTCTTGGGTAAAATATGTGAAAGCAAGATATTTATTCTAAATACATTACCTGCGCAAATGCTTGATAACAAAGGAAAAATATAATCAAATTACAGTAAGTATGCATTTTTTCATAGTTCTTTGTTATTGTTTCCACTGTCACAAACAGTCACTCTCATTTGTTCATATGTTCGTTTCATTTCCACTTGACTCCTTCCCATTGCTCACTGTGACAATTTCCTCCTACATGCGCAGTAGCTCCACCTACTGATCGTGGTCATCTAATTACAGCCTTTTATGTCCAAAAGTAATATTATTGGCTGATGGATTTTGTCCAGTCACAATTCTTATATTTTTGTACGAAGTTTTTATTGGCTTTTCATGAAAAACAACAGGTTCTTCCCCACAAAAAAACAAAAAAAATTTCAGTTCAACGACCATGGCCTCCGTGTGGGAAAGGTGTAGGTACACTTACCGAGACTGATTGGTACTATCCCAATTTGTACTTAATGAAGAAAGTTTATCCTTTTAAAGAGAGAATGTTGTTACCGAGCGAAGTGAAGTGCCCCAAATGTGATAAGCCGTGCTTTTTAAGGTCGGATCAACATCAATAGTAAGGTGGGACAATTTGTCATTGTAGGTCATTTTAGGCACAATTTTTTTAAGGGGAAGGGGGCCGCAGGGGGTGAAGCGGGCCCCCGCTAAGTAAGGATAACCTCCCCCTAGGTTAGGTTGGGTGGGTGTGTTAGGTTAGACTGCTTCTCTTATTTTACTCATTTTCTGTATTACCCACCTCTGTAACTCGTGGTTTAGAAAATGGGATGATTTAGAAAACGGAGCTCTTTTACATTCTTATTTTTACATAGAAAATCATTTTTCTGTTAGTATTTTTTTTTTTTTGCTATTTTTTTCTGGATTTATTATCTTCCACTTATTGCTTGTTTTCGTTTTCCCCCACCCAAAACCAGCAGTTCCCACCTGTGTGCCCCCATTACCGTTGTGATATTTAAGGTGGTGGTCAATGAAAAACAAGGGTTTTGTGCAAGACAATAACATCAGAACACCACAAAACAACAAGAAAACTAACAGAAAAAATCATTTTTCTTGCAAAAATAGCTGGGTGGACTCTAAAGAAAAATTACCATAGGGGAGAACTGGGTTCAGCTTTGGGAGGTGTGAGGCGAGTCGGTAGGCGAGAGGCGAAAACTGGGCTCTCTCGACAGATGCTGGCTCATGACTAACGTCTACCCCGGGTTACAGGTCGTGTTAAATGTATTTTTTTCAGGAAGGTGGGTTGAAGAATTAACCCCCAAGGGCTCATACTAAACACGGCGTAATACATTTGACGCCCCAATTCCTGGTGGCTTTCGTACCCGCGGGGACGAACGATGCGGTCATGCGGAATGCATATATAGAAATACCAATTTAGCATATGGAATGGTTAGTTTATTGACACAAGCGACTCGGCAAACATCGAGATGGCGTCAATCTTCCAAACATTCGGAGTTGTAAATAAAAATTTCGAAAGCGTCATGGATGTATGTGTGCATTGCGTAGAGCCATACTTTCATTAACCTCTGTTTAATCTTAAAGTATGACCTTAATTTCTAAATTTGGAGAAAATACTTACTTCGAAAGGATAGTAGAGGACTCGAGCTCTTGCTCTCACCACCAACAACTCGTGTCAAATGTCCATCTCCGGTGTCATGACGTGTCAAAGTACTTTTTCAGAGGGTGGATCCACACGCTGTGGAAACTGGATCCGCTAGTCCAGCCGGTTGTTCCCCCTAGTATCCATAGAGGCTACATAGGCTAGTAGTAGCCAGGGCTGCCGAAGTGTGGAAATGACGTCACTAATACGGCTTATCTTGTCCACATTGTGAATAGGTGTGGAGTGTGGAATCCACACGTAAATATTTCCACGCTTTTTACTTAAGAAGCGTATGCTAGTTAAAATCTAATAAAAAATTATGAAAATTGTTTACTATTATATTTTATAAGTCTCACACACAAATATCCATAAAAATAAATAATTAATTTTATCTTTTTTAATTTGTGGATGCGTTTGGATGTTTATCAGATGCATAACGCTGACCGTTGATTCATGTGCAAACCAAGACCTAGAATATAAGCTAGATCTTGACCGTACGAACTGGCTGGCTCTAGCGCCAACCAACCTCAGTTACCTATCAAAATTATTTTCAATATGGTTCTCAACAAAATCTACATTTATTCTTTTTCATAATACTAGAGAGTATTCTTAATTTGCTAGTTTTGATGGTATATTTTCTTGAAAATTTTGTGAAATGTATGCAAACATGTATACTGCCATTTGGTAGCAAATTATTTTTCAGCGATGACTTTACAGCTTTGCAATACACATTGCAATTTTTGCATGTGAAAATGATTAATGTGCCTGTATAATCAGTTTGGTTATTCTACAACTACGGTGACAAACTTTTAAAAAGAACGGGCTTTAATGATTTCATAACTGTAATTCGTATAACGTAAGACCTTAGCAAAAATCATAGGCCTAGTTTATCAGTATAGATGATAGCGCTCACGATTTCGTTGTCAGTTGATATTGCCATAAATGAATGACTATGAGTATAACAACGATAAAAGTGAGAAATTGTATAATGCAGTGGTAATTAAATCCTCATGAAATATTAAATGGTTTAGTACATTAGCCAAGGTCCAGGATACGTTGTCAGTTTACTTTACTCTAAAAAATAAGACATCATTTGCAGCTTCAATTCTTCATGAAAGTTATTGTAATTATGTAATTGCAATGATACAATACAGCGATATTTATTTTTTAAAGTTCACTTGCGAGCATATAACCAACAGTGTTAGTTGACCCAACATATAGGTCTAGTTATTATATTTATGGCAATAATGCCGGATTGAACATCATAAATTTATCGTTATTTTTCATTACGATGATGTGATTAAGATGCCTTATGTTATATATAAACTTGTTGTAAAACACCTATGTTACTTTTTTCATCGTCAAATTAAATAACTTTCATTGCAGTGTTTCATCATCATATTAAAAGAGTACCGACTGTTGTTGAGAAGTTTTGCTTCTTTTACCCTCTCATAAAAAAAAACAATATAAATTAACTAAATGTTTAAACAATATGAGCTAAAAACGGAAAGGGTCATTGTCTATCCTTATTTATCAGTTAAAAAAAAAAACAAAAAAAAAAATCTACTGGTTGGGAATTCATATGCTAAGTTTTGAGCACTTACAAGATCATGTTAAACAACTTTTACATTCCTGTTCGATAAAGTCGAATATATTGCATAACTGGCAACTGTCTGAGACCTAGTGTGGATTTCCTTAGTGTGGAAATCTGGCAGCCCTGGACTAGTAGCCTATCTAATTTTAACGAAAATACATGAATTACTAGTTACTTAACCTATCTAAACATTGAAGCAGGTAATATAGTAATTCATAAAATCATGACAACGAGAAATTCTACTTGTAAACGTATAAATACCTGAAAATATGCGAAGACTAATCGTCTACACACGTAGACATTAAACAGCCATTGTTCTTGCCCCTGTCATTGACGACAGCAGTTCCGCACTTCATTTACTTTTATCAAAATACACTTGTAAATCTTTATTTTTAATGAAAATGGTGTGAAAATAAATATGTTTTACTATTTAGAACTTCAATGTTTATAGCAATGCTGTCATATTTTTACCACTGATAAAATAATTGACGCTGACAACAGTTCCATTAATACCCCTCAAAGATCTGTCGAGGAAAGTATGTTTACCGGGCTTTGAATTCATGTTTGCTACACATATTTTATGCTCACACTGTTGCATTTATAATACTTTTTAGAAATACACATATATTAATATACCCACTGCAAGCATTTGCGTATACAAACGATGTAAGTATCTTTATATTTAGGTACTTCTACTTTTGAGTATTCGTTTCTCTGAGTAATATATATTTACACTAATCATTATTATGAACTCACAGACGTCACAGTCTTTTAACACAATTAAAATGTATGTAAAGGCACTTTTAAGTACGTATGTTACCCTGTATAGGTTATAAGTGTAAATCATATACATGTGTGCGTGTATGACCATAGTTTAAGTTAAAATAGAGTGAGGGATATTAGTAGAGGTTTATGCATTAATATGCAATAGTACATGTTCCGTAGGAAATATGAACTGGGTATCACAATGATGACAACAGTTCTTGGTTAAAGTTTCTTGTAGCTTTCTATAGATTAATTTTTTGGAATGAAGCTACTACCCTTTATGTTGTGGTCACCCATCCAAGCTGGCAGTTGCTTAACTTGAATTTCTAACGTATCAGTGTTCATTTGTTTCATGTACAGCTCTCCTCAGGGATGATTCCCTCTATGGCGGGCCCTTGTACGTTTTATAAATAAGTTGTTTCTTATATTTCATTATTCTTTTATTGTTTTCTCATCAGTATCGTAGCTCCTGCAGAATAGGAGTCTTTTCTTCTTCTTCTTCTTCTTCTTCTTCTTCTTTTTCTTCTTGTACGATCCTCGCTTCAAGCGGTATTTTGTTGTACAGTCTTGGTGAGCAATGTTCAAATGCCTTCTCACCTGACTTAAAATTTGTTCTAGATCCAATATTCATTTCAGGTCTACAGAAACTTAAGCAGTTTGTTAGATGTGTTGGTTCCCTACATTTTAGTGCTTTCAAGACTAAGAATTTCGTACATTCTATTCTTTGCTTTTACTCGGAGTCAATGTACTTCGATTAGTGACGGGGTTATTCTAGCTGTCACTGTAACGTAATCCTTTTTGTTAATCTGGCTGCTCTATTTTGTACTCCTTGCAATTTTCTTAGTAGGTAGTTAGGAAGACCGTAGTATGTATAACTTTTTCTGCAAACCATTATATTTAGTAGAAAAAATTATTATAAAATGTTTTTATCAAATTTTATTTTATATATTTAATAATTTGTTAAAAATGTTTTATTTAGCTGCAAAGTCTAAAACATTCTAAAACTAAATTAATTTTTCACCCTCGGCTGGAAACGGTTAGGCAATTAATTGTTCTTGCCAGGTAATAATCCTAATAATTTCGTTTCGTAACAAAAATAAGATGTTTCTGAAATCCTGCACAGCACATTTATTCGTGACGTTCAGCGCTCTCTCTCTCTCTCTCTCTCTCTCGCCTCTCGTCTCTCTCTCTCTCTCCCTCTCTCTCAATTGTATTCCCTCTCTTTTTCTTTTTTTCAAATACTCTTTCGCTGATGTGTTTGACGTTCACAATTTTGACCCTAGTATCTCTGTGTCGTGAGGACGAAATCCCGAAAGTAATTGTGCGCGCTTTTTTTTTTTTTTTTTTTTTTTTATGCGGAATTTCTTCATCTCCCATAGTCTGATCTTCAGAGATAATCCATTCGTAGCCTTCTCGAAGGAGGCTGGAAGCGAGGAAACGCAAGGGGAGGTATTTACTATTTCAGAAATTGAAGGAATAGGACAGTAGGTGAAATAGGTTGAGGAATTAGTGTGTAGAAAAGGGTTGTTCCTTTAATTTGTGCAGGTTTTCCCAGGTGGGTTCTGCATCACTTACCCGATACATGGCGTGGTAGCTTGCATTTGCAGCTGGGGTTATTTGTTTGACAGACACTACGTAAAAGTATCAAGACACTCCTTGGTGTCATGTCTTGGTCGCTGGATGTGAAAAGTTTCGCTTCTAGAAATAGAGCTTTGAGATTGATTAATCAAATTTGTTTATTTGTGTTCTTGTAAAGGTAATCCATGAAGGAAACAGAGAACATGGAGAGAGAGAGAGAGAGAGAATGTAATTTGGAATATTTGATGGACCAAGGGAAAAAAATATATTGTAATAAGTCTAGGTCAGTGGCGCGACTGAATGAAAAAGTAGTACTATATATAGTGTTTATGAAGCCGTTGGTACTACATTCTATGAATGGGAACAAACACATTACTACGCATAGATAATATAGAGATGATATATAGAGAACACACCAAGGAATGCAGCAGCTTCGAATGTGATTCCCATTCCTGAAAACATCTCATTCGGCTCCGAAATGACGATCGGCATTCCAGAAATCCGATGATGATGACGAATTAAGAAAGGTCACCTCCGCGACCGTCAGCCGATTCCAGAGAAGGGAATTTTAAGAATCTCTGGAATTCTCGCGCTCGCGTTTCTTTTTGTATGAGGCTTTATATATAGCAGGAATTCCGGAGCCAAATATTCAACGAGTTAACTGGAATGATGCCTGACGGGGAAAGTTGCTTTCACCCTACGGCTGTCATTCTTTGACTTCAGAAGGAGGTAAGGGAGTGCGACATTAAAATATCTGTCCCGTAAGAAGGTAGTGCCTTCAGTGCACCGCACGTGGTGTACTGTTGGCATTTAATAAAGGGCGCTTACAGCGCCACTTCGCCCCGAGCTGCACCCACTTCTAAGCCTTCTACCAACGCCATCTGGCGATGCTTCTACTCCATCGCCATTCGTCGGCCTCCCATCCTTCAATCCTTCGATCTAGCTGCCCAACCTCTCTAACTATGACCTCTCCCAACTAGGGACCGAAGGGACTTTGCAATGAACCTTAAGCGGTCCACACACGCTCAAATTTTTGGTCCAATATTTTGATGTCAAATTATTTGACATGAATTTGATCGTGTGTGGCGTAATTTGATGGCCTATAAGGTTTGATGTAAAATTTTTTACTGATCTGATTTCAGTAGATATTTTTTGAGCCAACGTCAAATAATTTGTGCGTGTGTGGTACCTAGTAATAATTTGCGCAAATTAGTTAGTGATTAAACATAATCTGAGGAGGACGTGCGCGGCTCATCGTCATCATGGCTCCAACAAAACATGAAAAGAAATTTCTTCTTGAGCTTATTGATGTTTACAGAAGTTTACCAAAACTTTGGAACATTAAAAGTGACTGTTATAGTGACAGAAATAAAAAAGATATGGCATATGAGACTCTTCTACAGAAATTCTCTCTCTCTCTCTCTCTCTCTGTACAAATGGTAGATTGTTGTGTTTATCTTATTCATTCCATCTTGATGCTTAAGAAAATATCTTTTTATGTCTTATTCACTTCCTCGTGCTGAAGTCCTGCATTTATATATATATATATATATATATATAATATATATATATATATATATATATATATATATATATATATACATATATATAATATACATATATGTTATACCTATATCATTTAATAAAGGAGCATGACCAAATCGTTCACGACACAAATACCATTGCTGGGCCCACTTTCGTCTCTTTCGTTTCTGTCTGTGTGCTCTTCAACGCTAAGCCAAGAGCCAACGCTGTATATGATGCATCCATGATGACACTCGGGAGCCAAAATGAAAATTTTGATTGAGAAGTTTGAGCGTGTAGGCGAACGTCAAACCGTCAAATAATTTGACATAAAAAAATTTGACCAAAAATTTGAGTGTGTGGGCCGCTTTAAGGAATGCCTATAGTTCACCTCGTGAGGTGCACTGACGGCACTACCCCCTTATACGTCGCCCATAATGCAGGTATCAATCACCACAACAGACAGATTCTACGCCATTGAATTAATCATATATATCTTCAGCTCCTCCATTAGATTATGAAAATCCCTCCATTTTAATGCAGTTCTTTCCTTGTAATCGGAGAATAATTCTTTTATATCGCAAAGCAATTACTGATCACTTCACCTTACATTCTCTGAGTCACTTTCGTCTCAGTAATTAAGCGCTGTCCACAACTTCATAGAGACGATTTCATGAGATTTTCAAAATTATACCTTCTTCCACAGAGTCTGGGGAGAGAGAGAGAGATTAATAAATAAGCACATAGTAACGGTAGGTTCTCATACTGCGTATTCCTTCTACCGAGTCTGGAGAGAGAGAGAGAGAGAGAAAGCAACTACCTCAAGCAAGTTCATGTGCTTAATTGAGAGATTGGATGACGTAATTGCTATCGTTAGGACTAAGGGTTATTTGGTGAAAACTTAAGACGTCCATTGGATAAAAAGAGCTTGAATTACTACGCAAGATTACTCCGATTTCTAAGAAGGTTTTTGAATGCCTACTCGACGCGTAACGGTTGCAATTCAAATTATCTGGGGCTGTTAATGATTAAAAACCAAGACTATATGAGAGACAAGACAATATATATATATATATATATATATATCTATATATATAGATATATATTTAATATATATATATATATAGATATATATATGCAGCAGGTATTTTACGATGAAGTTACTTACCCCATTGTCTTCCTATTACGAAATGAAAAAAGTGTAATATACCAAGAGGTTGCCCATGAATGCACTTTCCAAGACCAAACTGTCTTGCTGCTGGACATCAGAATTGACCTCATATTTCTGGGTCTTCAGGATTAGATATTTTTTACGTGGCTAGGAACCAATTGGTTACCTAGCAACGGGACCTACAGCTTGTTGTGGGATCCGAACCACATTATATCGAGAAATTAATTTCTAATCGCCAGAAATAAATTCCTCTGATTCCTCGTTGGCAGAGCATGGAATCGAACTCGCGACTACCAAATAAGTAGGCGAGTATGTAACCCACTCGTCCAGCGAGGAACTCGGTAAGTATGCAGCTGTGAAAGAGCATGCTACAGCCAAGTTGTGTCATGTGCTGAAATTTGTGTCGTTTGTTAAGAAAAATAATGGTGTTCCCCTTATTGTTGAACGTCGTTTATTTGATGCTGATTTGATGTTCGCAATCTTATATGGATGTGAGTCATGGACAGGAGCTAATCTTAAACCAGTAGTTCAATTGAACAACTGAAAGAGTTGTTGTGAGAAAAACCACACCCAATATAGTATGTCATACTGAAATTGGTTTACACATCTGTACCAAACCTTGTTAAACAGGAACGACATATCTAACAGAATGTGAAAAGAAAGGAATACACTTCATGACGATGCTCTCGATGCTCTCAACAGCCCAATTGGCAAAAGCTGGTACAAGATATGATTCGTACTGACGTAGCAGGCGAGTCCTTGTTACTAGTCAATAAAGCTCATGAATCATTTGATAATTCTGATGCCTCTAGGTGTAGAACATACAAAAATTTGAGTCCTACATTTGAAGTGCACAATATCTATAGGGGAGACATGTCATCAACGATCTGCCCAGGGCGTGGCAGCCCTCCTGTAGAAAAAGAACGTCTGCGTGCATGCGGCTTCGTTCAGACAGAGAACCATGTTACAGAACAACCCCCAAAAACTGAACAGTTAAGGGACTTTAACAGAATACAATCCATTATTGATTTGTTTTCCAGATTTGGTAATGGTGTTATGTGCAAAATATTTGGTGAAATCTTGAGTTTATATAGATGAAACTTCAGTCGTGTTGCGCTTAAATGTAATATAGGACTGGTGTTGGACTACGGCAAATTATATATGTCAGTTTTTCTTAGTGTTAAGACATTATTTGTTTCCTGTATTGTATATGTTTATATTATCATTGTATCCTGTACGCTGTGGTCAATAAACTTATCCATCTACCTATCTAAGTCATTTGCGCAAAATCCAGATTGCAGTTATCCCCTCTAATATTCGGTGGGTGCAAATCTCGAAACTTTGCAGCTCGCTTGCATGCTGGAATATTATACTTTTATACAAAGATACTGCCATCATCTCTCAAATAACATAATCCAGTAATATTCTCCTTGCATTTTAATAGTTTAGTACTTACATTTCTATCTATTTATTTATCAATTTTTGTTAATCAGTTTTTTGATGAGTGATCTCTTCTTTCTGTATTTCCCATTTTCTTCTGTTACTTCTTTCTAATGAACACCATACTCTTTGGAAGCTTGAAATTCAAGTCAGTGGCCCCTATGGGAGTGGGGGTTGTTCCATATGGATAGGGGTTATATTTTGAAGATAATAATGATAATATTAATAATCCCCCTCTATAGCCATTGCCGTGTTTCATCGTTGGCCAGTTCTTTAGTCTATGCATTGGTTTGTTGTGCCATTACTCTGTTTTCTCCTGGAAACGGCGCACATAGTAAGAAAAGTGGTGGACTCCTAAGGAGGCAGGATGCAACCCGGAACCCCACACAATAAAAACCACCCAGTCGAATTGGATGACTGTGATAGGGAAAAAATAAAATAAATAAATAAATAAAGATAATAATAATAATTTCATAAAACTGTAAATCAATAGGTCCCGATATCTCTGAAGCCAAAGCGGACGACTTCTTATGCTCCATTACCAGAGACAAAAATGCGAAATATGGAGTCAACATTCGGTGCGTAAAGAAGAAAATTGACGTAATCTCATCTAAAAGAACAAAGGAAAAGAATTCGAGATAACAAAGGAAGTAACAAACCGACGGAAGCACGCGAATGCAACGAAGACAAAGCACAATTACAAGGTATAATTGTTGTGCAAAACCCTTCGGTAAGGTGCGTGAAAATTCATAACTGAGAAAGTGGATAGATAGAAAGCGCTTATTCGGTAACAAGCGCTCTAAAATAGATGGTGTTGAATTAAATTTACATTAATAATAATAATACTTATAATCCACTTATTTTTTTACATAAAGGCTCAGCAATATTTCCGTGAGTTTTAGATACCGTTTTTATAATTACCCTTGATTTTCATACCTCAGGGAAATGGCTTTTTGGATTCTCATAACTCACTTATAACAGATTTACCCAAACTTTTCTCAAAGGTAATTATTTTATTGTAAATAAAAGGTAAACTAACCTGGCCAAGACGCGGGTAACTTACCAATAAAAAAAAAAGACCTAAGATACCCTATAACCTGTCAGGGGTGGGTCTCTATACCTACGTCATTTATAAATTGGTAATTCTAGGTAATAAGTCCGCACGGACTGCAAGGAACGTTCCCGCTAAAACGACAGCCACTAGGGATTGCGGCGTCCAATGTATTTCGCCGTGTTTAGTACTAGCCCTCAGGGTTAATTACAGTTGACCCCACCCCCAAAAAATAACAGTAAATTCTTAATAACCAACCCAAATACAATAGGAAACTGTAATTTCCAAAGAAATGCCCGACGCGGAGTTATAGCTAGATTTACCAAATGTAGAACCAGTTGCAGATCACAAAACGTACGGTAAGAGGCAAGGAAAAGCTTTTCACCTACGCTGGCAAAGGAAATTAACTCTGAATGCATCGATGTAAACAACATATGTCTCACGGATCGCCTCCTCGGACCAGATTACCGCATCGATCTTCGAGGGCAGCTGAATTAATTGCTCCACTGTTTAGTGGGTAATTATCTTTTTCTACCACTCATTAACCCTCCTTTCCCCTCCGTTTTTCGGCCACCTCACGTCTAACGACCGAATTTTTCAACTGTCACTCAAACTACCGCTTAAGCTGTTGCTTACTTCTGTTTTGCTATCTCTAAAACTGATAATATTTCGTTTTCTTTCATCGATGTCTATAACTAACGATCGGTGCTTTTTTTCTATTATCGAATAATGAAATATGGTACTTGAACTCCATAGAGTTATGCGCTTTTTTTCCCGTTTTTCTACGACGATAAATTTTCCCGATTTCCTTACTGGCTATCTCTGACTCGCCAGGACTCGGGACTATCGATCTTCTTCTTCCACTGATGGGTACCTTCTGGTTTAAAGGGGTTTGTAACCTTGCCTGTTCACTTGCAAATCATAACATTTCACCTGCATATTCCATATGACCTACGGGCTGCTCTTGAGCAAGAGCCCGTGCTGGCATAAAGCCAGCTTAATCTTCAACAACAACAATATACGGTAAGAAAATTCCAGCGTTTGCGAATTGCACAAAATTAGGGCAGTCCTCATCTTCACAGAAGCTATCTCTATACGAATATTTTACAGCTCTATACGCTTTAAACACTCAAGTAGAAAGTAGAACGATTCCGCTGCAAACGGAAAAAGTAAACAGACTAATCTTGACTCGGGGAAAATTCACTCAAACCAGAAAACGTTTCTCTCGAGGACCTCCCAAGTAGTAGTATACTGAGTTGAGGCTAATTTTGTAAACTGCCTCTGGCGCCCGAAGTGTTTATCCACTTGAAAACTTTGGTGAATTCTTCACATTCGGCGACTGATAAACGCGTTCGATAATGTCTTATATCTATAAGGGAAAGTATTGCAACAAATGGAAGCACATCTAATAGTTTCAAAGTGACCAGAACAATAGGCCTCCAATAATAAATAGCAACGGGCTTGAAATATTTTGTGGGAGATATTCTCGTAATGTAAAAAGTTAATAAATAAATAGAAATTGGTATGATGATATCACCGACTGCCAAATGAAAAAATAATGATAATAATGTTAGAAACGGACATCCCAATAAGGAGATAACTACGGAATGAGAATACTCGGAACCAAGAACCACGCTTCTTCAACGATCCGGAAGGGGGAGCCGTGATCCTCTAGATTGACTCGCTGAAAACTTTCCTACTGAAATTAGTCTAAATCTTTAATTCAGTTCCTGTAAAGGAAACGGATTGTACTATCACCTAGGCCACCACAAAAAATAAATATTTCATGAAACTTAAATGAAAGAATGCAAACACAGTCCACCCAGTCCTATATTCAGCAGTATAACGTTCGTTTGTAGCGTCTACAAACGAACGTCAACATGAAAACAAACCCTACGAACGAACCACAACAAACAGGTCGTACTATAACTTATGGAGGATGCACATGATGACAGGAAGTGGCGTAGTAATTCTCTTTTCGTTGTCCGTTACTGCTGGGAAAACTTTCGTTAGCTCTTCAGAAAAAACGAAACGGATAAAAAAGATAGAAGAAGGCAGCACACAGTCTGTCACCACATTGTTATTATTATTATTACTTATTTTTTAAGTAATAGGATGAAAATAGAAAAAACAGAGAGAGAGAGAGGCTTATCTGTATACCTATACTTCTGTCCTTCTTTTCCTTCAATGAGGGATACCAGATGCTTAGTGCACCAAATTAAATGAAGACAACGACTTCAAAAGCTCATTTTCGTGCTCTCTTCATTGGCTTCTTTGAGCTTAAATCTGGACTTGAAATAAATATAAGGGTATTACCGGTCAGATTAACTGTATATGAACCGTCATATAGTCTTATCATACAAGTGTGACAAAGAGCTGGGATTTGCTTTTTAACTTATTCGAAGTTATAAAGCGAGGCAGTGGCATTACAAAAATGTATTTCATAAGAATTTGTGTGCCCTTTGAATGACAATTATGAAGGAGGCAGGAAGATTAAGTACTAGTTTTTAAAAAAATCGATAACCCACTGATATTCACGGACCCAAAATCTACCGCGTTCAAACCTAGTTCGTCTTGGAATGCGAGGAAAAAAAAGAAAAAAAAAATAGTCACTGCATTCAGCGAATGTGGATGTGAATGATCGTGGAATTCCCTGATGAAAAGGAAGACTCGTGTGGTGGGTGCATACAGGAAGGATTTGAAAGGTCATGGAAAAAAAGAGGGGAAGAGGTAATGATTAAGAAGCCATTTTGAGTTATTAAGGTTGGCTCGCTACGATAAAAATGGCCTCTTCGGTGGTGAGAAAGCAGTAACTAGAGAGAGAGAGAGAGAAAATACACCCACTGTATATGATTTAGATCTGTTTTTCCTCTACCTGTAGATTATCTCTACGGTGCTTTTCAAGATATACATATATATACACACATATACTAAGAGAGAGAGAGAGAGAGATAGAGAATGGGGGCGGAGTTGGTTCTCAATGTCTCCTTTAGCAGCCAATACACAGAGAAAATGAGACAGGAATCCTGTAATACAGAAGGAGAGGTCTGTGGGCTGTTCAGTCAGCAATTTCTCGTCTAGCAAGAGACAGCTGATGGTGAAATGAGAGTTTAATTGCCATTCTAAGAAAACTTCTGTGGTCAAGGGCTGCTTATTTCCAGGAATGGTTTTGGAATAGCTGCCAGACACGGAATGCGTGTCTAGGAATTACCGAGTAGTGCTGGGAATAATGAGGAATATGATTACGCTCGAAGAAATAGCAACGCTATTTACTATACCTTTTGCTGTTTCATAAGGGTTACTTTCTCTCTCTCTCTCTCTCTCTCTCTCTCTCTCTCTCTCTCTCTCTCTCTCTCTCTTGATAATTCATGCAAATTGGTAAAACGAGAAGAATTAGCGCAAAATAGGATCTAAAGGTAGAACGGATTTTTGAACTAATGGAATAGTATCACCATGAGAAAATTAATAAAGGAAGACTGGAATACGAAAATATATCTACCGCGCTGCTGGAACGTAGAGAGAGAGGCGGGGGCGGCCGGCGGGGGGTTGGGGGGAAGCGTATGCGTTAGACAAGGGGAAGCCATTGTTTCCAAATTATTGGCCACTTCCCCAGTGCTAAAAGGTTTCCAGAATCTGACGGAGAAGGAATAGGTAACAAAATTCCCCCCCTCCCCACCTCTCTCTTCTCCCTTCTATCTCTCTCTCTCTCTCTCTCTCTCTCTCTCTCCTCTCTCCTCTCTCTCTCTCTCTCTTCCCCGTTATTTTTTCCATGGATCTGCATTCAGGTAGATGCTCCTTTTAAATTATTTATTCGTTTATATTTACTACAAAAAAAACTGCGTTGAAAATTAAATATTTTCCTGCGTAATTTTCAATCATTCTTTTAAAGTACGTTCGATCTTTATCCGACTGGTTACTCAGGCAGTGGCAGATTTAAGGGGTGGGGGTAGGGGGGGTTGCGGCACCTAGTCACGTGCCCCCCCTATGGATATGAATGATAGTAAGTAGTATATATTGTTTCCTCTCAATAAATAATTATTAGTAGCAAAAATTTGCTTAATTGTCATTTCAACGACATGACATATATGTGCCGTATGTGTGTACAAGATTTCAACAACAACATGATATATGTGTACCGTATGTGTGTAGTACTACAAGTTACCTATATATGTGAGTCATAAGTGCTTCTCCCCGACCCGATATGAAAGATTTCTAGATCCGCCACTGTACTCAGGTTCAATTTTTTTTTTTCTTTTTATCTGACTGGATAGACTCAGGTTCTGAATAATTCCTGTAAATTATGAAGTGTTGAAGTTCTTTCTAAACAGCAGGATGCGGTTTACCTATTTATACTCTTTGTTGATAGTACTACGTACCAGTTCTAATCAGTTCTAATTTTGCTTAAATTGAATCGACAGTGTTATGAAGTTTTGATCTTAGCACAGTCAGCAACTTTATCATGCTTGGGACTTTTCCTTTTCATTTTCTGTAAGTATCGATCCTGTTTTCGTACTTTTTTTTAAATCTTACTGAAATTACAAGAAAATTGAGATGTCTCGAAAAGTTTTTCACCTTCTGGATCTCATTAAAGAAGAAGAAGAAAAAAAAACTTCTATAATCAAGAAACTTCTTCGACGTACTTTAATTTGGAGTCCAGGACGCGCGTCCCTCTTTAAAAGACCTGGATAAAAAACCCCGAATCAAAATCTTGTCCTTTTCTACTAGATCCAAAAGACAAACGGAAGTTCACGGATTATATGGATATCGGCGTCGTATTTTATGTACAAAAGGAGTCAAAATGCTTCTTAATAAATAGCCCTTGTCTCTGGACTTTTAGAAGTCTTTGTATATAGTCATTTCCATACAGGGAGATATTCATCTTCAACATTCCCACACTCGGAGGATCGGCATTGTTGGAACGAGAGAGCTCATCAACTCTCCAAACGCTGCGTTTGGGGGATGATGATTAGCTTTTTGTGAAATGCAAACAAAGAAATTAATATTTCCCTCCACTTTTTGTTGTGATTTCACAAAATGATTCGCTTCTTGATGATTCGTACAAATGTTTAACTGATGTTTTCTTCATTTTCCACGGGAAGTGAACAGTTTCCTTAAAGACAGTATTGGTTACTCTCATTCAACTAGTTTTAAGTGGTGGTGTAGTCTGCTGAGTAAAATCAATAATTATAATATAATTTCCTTTATTATTATTTAATTACGGATACGATCTTTGCGTTTTCCCTCGAATTAGACGACAAATAAAAAAGAACACTATTTACTAACAACATCAACCAATTAGCAAAACTCTGGAACAAAAAATTCGGGAAACCGATTTGGAAAAATATTGTTACAATTATTTATTATTACAATATATATATATATATATATATATATATATATATATATATATATATATTATATATATATATATATATATATATATATATAAAATTTCCTTCCCTTTTCTTAAAGCTCCATTAGAAAATAGAACAAATGCAAAAAAGAAACAAATTTCATATACGATCGTTCAAGTTGTCGTAAGCGATGAGTTCTCTACAGTGTGGATAATCATTTTCAGAAGAAAGGTGGTTGTATTTATTACAACTATAACCGTCCATTTAGTTTAATCTCATCTATTTAGGTAGCTCTTGAGCCTCGTTGTAACCCTGTCACCAAACCCCTTACTTGTTTATTTTTTGCTCCGTCAACTATCTTTTTTTTTCTTCTTCTTCTTTTAAAGTCAAGATGGTAGCCATATATAATTCTCCTATCTTGTCGACGCGAGCCTGCACAACCGAATAGAAAGATTCTCGTTGACCAAAAGTAGACAGCTTGAAAGAGAAGCATGCTAATGAATGAATTTAAGGACAAAGATAAATAAATAAATAAATAAACGTTAGACTACGAAAGTAATGAGCCCATCATGCAAAATCAGATGAGGAGGGAGAGGGTCAGGTCCGGAAAGGAGGTGCCGTTACATGAGTAATGTCTCCGTGGCCTCTCTTCTTTAAATTACATCTCGGGCTGGATGGGCGTGGCGTCTGTCTTCGTTTAGTAATTTGATTTGATACAGATATGATTCACGTTTGTTGATTAATGAAGGACTAAAATACTCCATTTTGTTCCGTTATTTACCCAGAGTTTCTTGTGTACATTGTTTTATTAGCCTAAAGATGGCATGGTTGAATATATTCCATAGATTAGCGCTTTAATGTTCTGCTTTAGTATAAATGTTAGACCAGCATAATGTTTACCGAAAGACTTATCAAACAGCAAATATCTTGAATACGCCGGTTTCTGTATTTTCCTTGGTATTTCCCCATCTCTTTGTTTCCACACTCTTTATGCTATGCTACCAGCTGACACGAAACATCTAGGAATATCTGATCAGTCTTCCTTGTCCGCGAACAGTGAATCTCAAACGGAATGGAAGCAGTGAAGAAGAAGAAAAACAACTGTAACGAAGTTAGCTACAGCTGAACACGACAGATATTCTAACAAGACTTGTCGAGGGTTTTTCTGATTTTAGCGAAAATGTCTTTTTAAGGAGATAGCTGACAGGAAATTCGTTGATAGTTTTGCTTTAGACTCATGTGAATATGAGTCTAACCAAATGGCATTGCCTAGTTTTTATAGGTTGGGCCTTCTGCGAAGAATTCTCCTATAGAGAAACAAATATTCATGACATGGAAGATGGTGCTTGTGATGACTTGGTTAGGTATCTACCTACCTTAGAATAAGTGATTATTTCAGCCTAGTGATAGACACGGGTAATTTTCAAAGCCCCAAGAATTTATTATCCTTTTATCTCCACGAAACAAAGGAAGTTATATATTGCGATGATTACATTTAAAGGCAATTACGTCACACCAATATCGAATGATAATATCGGTTTCATCAGAGCTGATAAGGATGAAATCTAGCTATTAGGCCTAAAATTACTAACTCTGTTGCTCAACCTAACATTTTAGGAATTCTTGGTGAAATAATAAAAAAAATATGAAAATACCATACGATACACTATTATACGAGTTAGTTACCAACGTTTATAACCTATAAGGCTTTAAAACTATATATACAACGTTAGTAATGACAGCCAAGGTGAACTGAATATGAAGGGATCTACCAACACATCTCTAAAAAATGTATCATACGATTTGTGTCAGTTTACATACTTTATTGTGGTCCATTACCGCTCACACCCACAACGAAGCAGCAACCCCCGACGCTCATGGACCCACCAGATATTCAAACGAGCACTTGTTCAAATATTGCCTGAAATATTCTGAAAATATATCAAACATCAAAGGAAAAATCGTACGGCAAAATTACGTAATGATGGTTAACTCTGTCCTTTATACTATTAATTTTCATCCGTCAAAAAGCAAAACATAAGATAAAATCACTTTCAAAGGCGAGAATATCTTGGATATAGGTACTGAGACCAATGTTATTCCATCATCAGTGATTAGAGGCGATTCCTAAAACATTTATGTAAAAGATTTGTTTCTGTTAAAATTCTAACGGCAAATGAGTATAATTTTTGCTATTTGATTTAAAAGAAAAACTACCTGAGTGAACATTTGTTTACTACATTCTTCATTCTTGTGAAACAGGCTACAATATGTCAGCAAAACCTTCCTTTATGAGAATTTGGAATAAATAAATAAATAAAAATAAAAAATGCGCAGAAGTTTCGTCCGCGCAATTACGTTTTCTGTACACAGTATAATGCTGTATGAGCTGCCGCCCATGAAACTCTCATCCACGGCCAGGTGGTGGCCTGTCCTATTGCGTTGCCAGACGCACGAGCATGTCTAGCTTTAACCTTAAATAAAAATAAAACTACTGTGGCTAGAGGGCTGCAATTTGGTATGTTTGATGGTTGGAGGGTGGATGATCAACATCCCAATTTGCAGCCCTCTAGCCTCAGTAGTTTTGAAGATCTGAGGGCAGACAGAAAAAGTGTCGACAGACAGACAGACAGACTGAGCCATCTCATAGTTTTCTTTTACATAAAGCTAAAAAGAGACATCATGGTTATGTTCGATGCAAATGTTAGTATTTTGTGAAAGTGAGAGAGAAAAGGTCACAAGAAAAAACAAATAGTTACTTGCACCACGCTTGGCGTTAAACATCTCACATTTTTATGAAATCTGAGCTGGTTGACTTTCCTGCTGAAAAACAAAAGAAGAACCGAAACAAACTAACGAGTTTATGGCTTTGTGGCGATGATACCGAAGGGGAAGCATCCAGGTGCCATCGTGTCTTTTCACTTTACGAGTGCAGTGTGTGACACTCGAAGAGCTAATTTATTCACCGCGGCCATTACACTTTATTTACATAATTACCTGCGCCACTTCTGCGAGGGGAATGCCTGCAATTAATTCGATGATGACTGAGGCAGAATCGTATTTCAAACGAGGTCAAAATTCATTTCCCTGCGCATGTTGTGAGGTGCTCCTGGATACCCTGCAAGTCTTATGATCATTCATATAAGCTATTCATATAAGCTACTATTTATCCCTGAAATGGTTTGATATAAAAAAGATGCCTATATATATATATAAATATATATATATATATCATAGATATGACTGGTAAAAATGTTCTGTTACAACAGAATTCCATCTAATAAAAGGAGCCCATAAAAACACCAAAATACAGAGAGAAAAAAAACTATATTTCAGAGACTGCTGTCTCCCTCTTCAGGTAGATGAATGAGGAAAGTTACAGAAAAGGTGGTATTTATACCAAGAGGTCCATCCACAGGCAAGCCAACTTAGGTCACTCCTGCTGATAATCTTCCTTTAATCTTCTTAAGCGTAGGTTGAATGAAAACCTTGTCGATGACATCTGAATCCCATGCTCCCTTTGAGATGTTCATTACCTGCCTCTGTTTAATCAAGACCGATTCCATCATTTGACTCTTGTACTGGCAGTTGCTGCTATAAATTATACGTGACAAATTCCAGTTTATTCTGTGGTTATGTTCATTTTGGTTGAAAATAGCTGAGTTCTGTTGTTCATACCTAACTGACCGTTTATGTTGTATTAATCTCTGGGGAAGTGACTTTCCTGTAAAAGCGATGTAAGATTGGTCACAGTCTTGGCATGGGATTTCGTAAACGCCTGTGTCCTTGGTTTATTTGTATGGTGTTTTTTACATTACGTGGAACCAACAGTTATTCAGCAACGGGACCAACGGCTTTACGTGACTTCCGAACCACGTCGAGAGTGAACTTCTATCACCACTGTGTCCTTGGGGGATGTCTTTTGTTGGACGTTTATCTGGTCTTGTCTTGAGGGGGTCGTTAGAAAATTACGTTTGCTTTGTGAATTGCTTTCTCAATTATATGGTCAGGATACCTTAAAGACGAAAGCTGCTTACGAATTAGTTCAAATTCTTTTTCCAGGAAATCTGGGGAACAAATTCGTAAGGTTCTTAAGAACAGATTACTGGCTACACCTATCTTGATAGGAATGTCGTGATAACGAAAGTAGTGAATGTAGGAAAGTGAGAACGTTGATTTTCTGTATATGGTAAATTTGTATTCTGTCTTGTCTCTGATTATTAAAACATCAAGAAAAGGAATTTTGTTGTCTGTTTCCCATTCAACTTTAAATTTGATGCTGGGCACTAACGCGTTTAATTTTGAAAGGAATTAATTAAAATTGCCCCATCTATTATCCCAAAATGTTAGATTATCATCTACATATCTCATCCACAGCATGTTTTTGGGTTTTATTGCATTTATTACTGTACTGTAGTTTCAAAGTATTCCATGAACAGATTAGCTAAAACAGGACTTAAAGGACTAACCATACTACACCCAAATTTTTGCTTATAGAATGATTCCCCGAATGAAAATACGTTATTAGATACACATAATTCAACTAACTTTATTATTTTGTCAAGCGCCAATGGGAAATTATCTGAATAGGTGGATAATTTTTCCCTCAAATACTGAAGAACATCCTGTACTGGTACTTTTGTGAATAGGGAATCTACGTCAAGGCTTAAAAGTTTTATCTTTGAAGTGGTATATGTGCTTCTCTGAATTTGTGACAAAAATCTTCCGAATGTTTACTGTGACTGGGATAAAAAGTGCCTAAAAAGGGGAAAGGAGGCCAGCTAACCATTTAGAAATTTTGTAATTGAAAGCTCCGGCACATGAAACGATGGGTCTGAATGGAAGGTTGTCTTGTGTTTTGTTTTGGGAAGGCCATAAAAGTAGGGTAGTTTAGGATTAATTACTTTAAATTTCTCTAATAGTTCAATGCTCTTTTTGTCTTGGCCAATTAATCTTACTTTCTGAAAAAATTCTGTGGGGACGTTTTGGAGGGGATTTTTCGTCAGTTTTGTCGTAAGTGTTTGTGTCGCTAAGGAGTTGGTTGATTTTGTCGAGGTATGTTGTTTTTGATTTAGCTGACCTTGTGTCAGCACGGGCTCTTGCTCACAGAGCAGCCCGTAACGCAAAGGTAGAAAGTCTTTGTTCATGATTACGATTTTGCCGTCTTTGCAGAGAAGCACTGCAACCCCGGCCAATGAAAACTCAGCTCGCGGATACCCCCTGCTGACCTCCCACTATAAATTAGGGTAGCACCGAAAATTTCATCAGTCTACTCAGAACCACAGCCTTGAAAATATCTGGTCGAATCCAGAGCAAACGTCGGCATAAAATATTAACTTAAATTTGTATCAATCTACGGACATTGTACACCAGATTTCAATATATATGAACTTCGCAAAATTTGTTAACCTTGACTTTTCATATGGCTCTGCCCTGTTGCCAAAGGACTCATTCCTTTGTGCTCTGTTTTCCTTCTTTGCGCTGCCATTTCCATTTCTCTTCCAGCTTTGACTCTCAGGCCTTGAATGCCACGAACCTGGCAGAATTAACAATCAAGCGCTGAAGCTACCCCAAGAAAGGAAGGCAAGGCAAGGACAGGAAACATGCTGAATATGAGGTAGAGATTTAAGCCACCAAACCTATTCTAGCAGAGGTCGTGACCCAGCCAGCATCTTAGACAGACCTTGTCAGCAGGCCATATGCCAGTCGCTCCCCTTCCCCTTTCCCTATTCCATTAAAGGTCCCTTGCCATAAAGTCTGCCATCTGCATTCTAGACATCGTCGTCTGACAGACTAAAGTACACTTGGATTTGGAAGTTGTTTCGGCTCACATATTCTTAAGTTATCTCATTGCTGCTCTCTTTATAAATTCTCCCTATGCTACTAGTTCAGAGCGTAAGTGGAATGGAATGCTGCCAATTCTTGGTGATATAAAAAAAAAAAAGATTGCTATTTCATGCAGCTTACCATTATCTCATTGAATGATTTACGGTACTCTCTGCCTTCAGTACTTACCAGTTGATGTTTTTTGCTTTTGCAACCGAAGTTATAGTGCGTTCCTGCATTGCAGATTAGCTGATTGCACTTGCTGTGTACTCATCTGTGTTCCCATGGTGCCATTCTTCCCTCTACTGCCATCATTGAGCAAGTTCAACTGGATGGAATATTGAAGATTTATTTTATGCTCTATGCACTGAATGTGCAATATCCTATTCCCCTTAACTTATTTTAGAGATTCTCTCAATAGCATATTGGCCTTGATAGTGACACAACTTGCTATTACTGAAAAGTCATTACAGTGCCATGGAGCAAGTGATTTGACTCCTGTGTTTTTATCTTCTGATTTCATTTTGATAATAATTCATTAACCTTAAATAAAATAAAAACTACTGAGGCTAGAGGGCTGCATTTTATATGTTTGATGATTGGAGGGAGGTTGGACGATCAACATAACGATTTGCAGTCCTCTAGCCGCTGTAGTTTTTAAGATATGGGGGTGAACAGAAAAGTGGGGACAGGCAGACAAAGCCTTCTCAATAGTTTTCTTTTATAGAAACTAACAGTGCAGACAGAAAAGTGTGGATGGCCAGACGAAGCCACCTCAATCATTTTCTTTTGCAGAACACTAAACCGAAATGGCTACTTATGACGCCGATAACCGGTTAATGGTCATTATGTTAGGTATGTTATGGCACCATAACTCAATTATCGGCACCTTATGGCGCTGATAACTGAAACTTGGCCTGTTATGGCTTTAAATTACGGATTTTATGGCGCTAGACAAGCCCCCATAAAATTGGATCGCCATTAATGGAGTCTGCTGATAACTGGGGACTGCCTTTGGTAATTTTGTAGTAGTACTTACAAAGAACTGACGATACTAAAGGATGTGTAGAGTGCATCAAAATCCATTTCAGTAATGTGACAGTTATATGGGTCTAACTACAAAATCATAGAAAAAGAGAATAGGCAGCATGAAAATGTACAAGATATGCACAGGAGAACTGCAATTTCCATTCATGTCGGTAAAATGATTATTCCATCAGTTACACAGGCACTAAAAAGCTGGTTCATTCTAATATATTAAAAATCAATCTAGAAATGTATAAGTTTTATCTGTTTATCACAAAGGATGGTAGATTGCCCAGCTTAACAGAAAAGGTATGACCCCACCTGCCTGAGCAAACAAGATTTTATAATGAAGCATTGACCTCAGTCACAAATAAGGTTTAGACTCCTGTCAGGTCTGGTGCTAATATTTTTTCAGTGGTTTGTAAGTTCTTTTCCACTGACAATGCAAGATATATAATGTAAGTTTATTCCATTTTTAGGACAATTCTGCTCTAATTTTCTGAATCTCTTCTTATCCCCAAACCCAAAACTCCAAGAAAAATTATTGTTTCATTTATGCTCTCCTGGTGGCAGCTGTTTCAGCCATTAACTCACGGCTAATATAAATCAAAAGAATTTTCCTTCAGAGCCTTGCCTAGAGGTCAAGGAGACAAACAGTGTGTAACAGCAGACACTAAATGTGGTTCAGAATTCAATAGGAAGTGTTTATGAACAAGACTGTGTCAAAAAGCACATATCACCTTAGACTGTACAGATGAGGTATCTCTACTACCTTGCATTTTTTATGAGTATCCAATTCTTATTCAAATATGTACATGCTGGTGTCAGCAACAACACATAAATCCTGCCCTCAAAAGAAGGGGAAACATTCAGATTAAGGTAAGAGAGGTTAGTTCATTTAGTTCAGAATAATTATGTGGCTAAGTTATGAATCAAATATGCACTGTACTACGTATAGGTAATTGTGCTCCAAAGGTCCCCATCCAACAAATGGGCAGGACTGTTGGCATTAATGATGTGTCAGACTAAGAGATAGAAGGAAAGCGCTGAATAAGCACTGAAGATTAACAGAAGTCCAGTCTTTGTCTGGATGCTCAAAACTGGCCTTTGCTGTGAAATTGAACTTGTATGGGAATAAGGACTACTAATGACAATTGTCCAGTCCTTCCTTACATCACACAGACACAACACTTCTTTTATAGTACTGGGTAATCAGGGTTTTGTATGAGAACAGTTCCTGCAAATTCTTGCTCCACTTTGATCCATGAGCCCTATACGTTTCTGCCTGTTACTCTGTCTGTTACTTTTACCCTCTGCCTACTAATCTGTCTATCTTAAATTTTTGTTATAACTGTACTCTGATTAATTTTTCAAACTTGAGTCATAACAATTATGGTCATTAGTATGTTCTCGTTTGAGCCAGCCTAAATAGAGTATAAAAATCACTCAACGGTCTGATGACACTACAATGAAAGAGTTATATAAAATAATGGGATAAAATATAAAAGTTTTCATTAATTTCACATTTATTAGGTCTCTAACAATAATACTGAATACACAGTTATTAACAATATATTTCCTAATATAAAAACACAGGTTGCTAATACAGTATTCCTCTCAAAACAATGTATACAGCACACTTTCTGATTTGTTATAAAAATATGCAACGTAATACACAAATTATAAAACAAAGTTACAATTCAATCATCATCTCAACTTTTGGATGGCAGTCTCCTCCAGTACTGCAATACACATGCTCTAAAATTTATCTTTACTATGGTACAATGTACAATTTATTAGGTATTAACAGCATATTCTGTACTATTAATGCAAGTAAGTACATACCTCAATGTCTGATAATATGGTCACAAACTTTTTATTATACAGTGCTCCCCTACTTTTACGAGCTATCAGGTTCCAGAACCTGACGCGGAAATGCAAAAACCGCGGAAAAGCAAAAATCCCCTCTAAAAATCCCTCTAAGTGGCTTATAACTGCCAAATACCCAGTAGGTACCCCATAAACTAAAATGCTAATATAACTGTCTATTTTAACATTTCACTGTTTAATTTGATATTTCTACAAAGAAAAAGAATTAGTAGTAATTTTAGAGATATGGTCAATAGAAACAATCCGCAAATTAGTAAAAGTTCCCAGTGGAAAAGTGAATAATGTGTTTCACAAAAATCCGCGACAGAGTAAATGTGAAACGTGTAACACTGGGGGCCACTGTACGTGTGATAGTATATATATATATGTTATATATATATAATAGATAATTTATAGATATAGATATTATATATATAGATATATATATGATATATATCTATAGTCTCTTTAATATTATATTATAATTAATATATGTCTATATAAGATATATATCATTATTATATATTATATATATATACTGTATATATATAGATATATATTACTTATCTAATATATATCTCTCTATATCTATATATATATATAATCTATATAATATATAGTAGAATATATATATAACTCTCTCTATATATATAATATATATATATATCCGTAATATATAGCTAAATCTATTATATATATACTATAATATATAATATATATATATATATCTATATATATCTATATCTATATATCTATATAAATATATATATCTATATATAATTAATATATATATAATATAATATATATATCTACACACACACCTACAACCACCACACCTTTCAGACGGCCTGCTCATTACTACGGCACTTACGATTTGGCTGGACGTGGTCTATTTGCAGATATTTCTATGGACATACATCCCGTTATTGATGGAAAATTTGCCTATTGGCGGTATTTTTCACTGAAAAATATTCACAAATTACTGTACTTGCGCATCATTTTTGTGACTAATGAAGTTTTTGTTTACAAAACTATTTAGAAACTCAGGTATCACATTATTAGAGGGTTTTTTTGTTTATAACTATCAAAATAGGCAGTTCTAAGCATTAGAAGGGTTTTAAGTATTCACAGATTTTAGCTACTCGTGGGGAATCTGGTTCCCATCCCCCATGAATACAGGGTCTGCTGTATATATTATATATATATATATATATATATATATTATATATTATATATATATTATATATATATAGTACTATAAATATATATATATATATATATTATATATATATATATATGTGTATATATATATATAAAATCAAATATATTTAATTTCACTGTACATTTGAAAAACAAAAATTTCACAGATTATCAGTTCTAGGGAAAAAAAAACTTAAAATATGTATTCTTTTTAGCATTCATTTCAGAAACCAAGGTAGTTCCTATAAAATGTAATATATTAACTGCATTCTATACAACTATTTGAAAGGAAATGGGTGACTATACACTGAGAATAAAATGATAAATGAATGAATATATGGTGTGACCTACACAATGTACTCCAGTGAAGCAGATAACAGTTATTTACAAGTTTGCTTAAAAATCTGGCTTATCATCACACACATAAAGCACAAAAGGCTGCATAATTTTTATCGAAGGGATTCAACATTTAGATGGTTTCACATCCCACATAACTCTGTCAACAGAACTTTGTCAACCCTAACTTTATACACAAACATGCAAACAAATCTTGGGTGATGAAATTTGAACTGAAATGAGGAATGGCTCCTACAGTAGGGACTTGGTCGGAATGATGTCCAATTCCTACTAATTACTGGGAGTTTTAGGAAAGCTTCATTGGTGGTTGTTATTAATACTGAGGACAATATATCATAACTGTGGCTGAAGAGACAGACTGTGTTTCCTTTTTTCATTTATTTCAAATGTTTGCTTTTATCTAGATCATGCTGTGCCATCTTTTACTCCTAAATTACGTCAAACGGTCATATTTAGCATATGATATAAATAAAACCATAAGAAACCATAAAAAATCTGTCAAAACGAAAACATCACACAGAGGTAACTTATGGCAAGACGTAAGTCAAAAAGATAAATTTCTGACCAATCTTGATTTTGGCAGCTTTTTCTAATAGTAGTCTCCTTACATAAAGAAAAATTTATCTGAATTACATTTCTAACTGCACACTGATCATGAATGAAATTACCCGCAAATCAGGGATAGAATTATGAAAATCACACAAGTTATCTATATATTGTTAATGATACATGACTGCTAATTTATCTTATTTTATTTTATAAATATTCTGATAAACACACAAGAAAAAATATGGTCATCTTAGGCCATAAGAGGCAACTTAATTCAACAAGTATACTTTTGATTACTAAAACAAACCAACATTAACAACACGTAAAGACTACTAGAATGAAACAAGCTACCAAAGCCATTTCATCTTCTGAAGTAAACAGAACATTTTAGGATATAAAGCATTAACAAATGGCACTAGGAGCATCTACAATTTAATACAGGATTCTGGTTGTTCATCCCTCTCGAGAGAATTTCCTTATGAAGGATATGAACCTATACTAAAGTATGTGTGTTTGCCAGCTGAACCCAATCTGATTAATTGTGACTATAATGACAACTTATACTGGTGCTTTCTTGCAACCTACAAAGGTCACATTCACCAAAAAGCTAACCAAAAATAATCTTTCACTAGGAAATAGGAATGGAATAGAAGAACTTGAGACTACAACACCCTGAACTTACATGATCAAGCCCAAACGTAAAGGTCATTATTTAGCTATAATTCTCTTAGCTACCCTCCGTGATATCCAAAAGAATTCTCATTACTATACAACCACTGAAACTAAATTCTTGGCATAACTGAACCATCATAGAATTCTACAAATAAATCTTTGCTTCTTATGACGCCAACCATATGCAAATCCTGATTTGTTCTAATCTTTCAATCAATCTTAAGGCTCCAGCAATCTTCAGCAATCAAATGTGTTTCACTATTCTTCAGATTAAAGGGTTTATATATTGTACTACTTGAAAACTGGGACATTCTTTTCACCAGAGAATTCCTTTAACTTGGAAAATACTTCTTTGCTAATACATTCAGCTCAGCTTTAAATAATTACAGATTATTGAACTACGGTAAGTCTGCAGCTAAACTGCTACGTATTATCTTCAACCATCTCAAAACTCAATTTTCTTCTCACACCATTCATGTGATGAAACCATGCACGCAAATATAGTTTTCTTGGACAGAGTACTGTACAGATTACTACAAACTGCTACAATATCAAAAGCCATTTATTCAAAGGAATATAAAAACAAATTCAGAAGAATAGTTACCACGGAATGGCAAGTTCCTGAATGACCTTTAAACTTCTGGTGCAAAAGGTAAAAAACTAGGAGATATCCAGACAATGAAATCTGGAAGTGTGAAGTGACTATAAATTGTATTTGTAAGAAGCTTAACTGCAATATCCTGGCATGACCTAACCCCAATCCAAATAAAACAACTTTCCACATTTACTTATTCCAAAAAAATCTGTAAAAACTAAATAAACATGACTTCTGGACCATATGAGAGTTATGGCAGGTCTGTAATTACAGGTATATATTAGCATTAATTGACTTTCATCATTCCCCAGGTGAAATTTCTCTTCCAGAGTAAGCATGAAGAACTACACCTATTTCTGGATGACCTCTGAACACAAAAGCAGGACTCACCATTGCTGATTTCTGAATATACACTAATAAACCACGCATACATATATTTTACATTTATACACAAAAATTATCTTTGGCACTAAAAAAAAAAATGACATTTTTATCATAAAATAAAATTTTATATACATACTTATCAAGTAATTACATAGCTAAGGTTTCATTTATTTGCAGCAGTTTAGATTCAAATTTTGCAGCACTGGTGACACCGATATTATGTAGGCGACACTAGTCTCAGCCCCTAGTGAGAGGTTAAGAACGACTCAGCAGATCATACTCATTCCGTTTATGCTTATGTCCATCAGAGGGGAGGGAGGATGGGCTTTGATCATGTAATTACTTGGTAAGTATATTTTATACAATTTGATTTTATTATAAAAATGTCATTTTTATAAAAGCAACTTACCAAGTAATTACAAAGCTGATTCCCACACTGACAAGAGATGGGATAAATGGACATATTCTACTCTAAAACATTAAGTCATGTAATGAATTAGAAGTATAAAAGCTGCTAGCATTGAAAACAATGGTTGTCATTCCTTGTTACTCAAAAGAGCTTGCAGCAAAGACTGCCTCTGGTTGATGCTTAACTTGAACCGGAGTGGCGCAGCAGTAAAGCCAAGGGCCGCCTCTACTTAAGGGGGAGCTTTGTAACAGAGGAGTACTCAAATCGCTACCAATGCATCAGTGAAAGTCATGTAGCCATGGAACTATCCAATGGCTAGTTGAAGTTTCAGGGGCCCTTGCCCTGGACACAGTACTATAAAAACAACAAGATAATGTTGTCACCTACACTGAAGTAAACCACAACCCATGCACTAAGAGTGCCAGGTGCTCCAGGTACATTGTACCTTCCCGGCTCCCGAAACTCTGGTGCTTCACTACTAAAATTCACAAGGTACTGCAAAATTTTAAAAACTTTTTAAAAGCTCTCTCAAAATCATGTGAAACGAAGAACGATCATACTACTAGTAGGTTGAAATTCGAAAGGACATATATATACGTATAGCACTTGAAAGTTAACAAGGTAAAGATTGTTCTACTGTCTTTAGCTTTTATAAAAGCTCTCTCAAAATCATGAGAAACAAAGCACAATCATACTACTGGTAGGTTGAATGTTGAATGGACATTAGATATACGTAAGCAGTCCCTAGTTATCGGCGATCTGGTTTTATGGCACTTGTCTGGCGCTGATTTCTGGTTATCCATGCTGATAATAGAGTACATATTGGCACTGATACATACCCAACAAGGTGCCATTAATCAGTTATCGGCACCGAGAAACGCTGAAAATCACCGATTTTCGGTTATCGGCAATTTTCGCTTGTCATTAAGCTGTCAGAACTGAACCCCCCCAATAAGCGGGGACTGTCTATATATAGTGCTTGAAAGCTATTGAGGTAAAGATTGTTCTACCACCTCTAGCTTTGCTAGAAGGAGAAAAATGCTTCTCCTACATCTGAGTGTCTCAGAAGATAAAGTCCATTAGGGTAAAGGGCAAGATGTTCTAGTCAGAGGACGAGACAAGTTCTTGCCATAACATCCTCGGTGATAACTGGCCTGGGATTCCATTTCTAGGAAATACCAGACCATTCAGCCACGTAGAGAGCTCTCTATTCCTCCTCAGTGCTATGGAGCACTTTGGGCTCCAAGAGTATGAGCTGGAGCCAGACTGTAGTTGCCATCAAGAGTTCTAATCAGAAGAGGAGACCAGCACTTGCTAAAACAACATAGTTCCTGGATGGCCTTCAAACCTGAACAACATAGTTCCTGGATGGCCTTCAAACCTGAACATTCAAACAGAATGGAAAATCTATTCTCCTCAGAGCATCCTCCACTACACATCCAGAAAGATGCCTTTCCAGTGGCTGTCTGTCAATATCTGGGACCGGCAACAGGTTAGACTGAGGGGGCGACTACTCGTGTGATAACCCCCAAACTCCCTTGGACTTCCAGTTTACTTCCTCCCAGGTTTAAGGGAGTCTGACAGGGACCTTCTTTCTAGAATCAAGGGACGAATAGCCACCTCTTCCACTGCACAACACTCACTATCATAGGGTTAACATTGCTAACCTAAACACAAACTGCCAATGGTACGGGAAGGAAGTGAGGGAGCCAGGCGCTGAGCAAGTGGATAAAAAAGAAGGGGGCTAGTGGAAGGAGAGAAAAGCATAAAGAGCTGATGCCAAGTGTTATCTGGAGTTCAGTGCCCAAGTACTAAAGGTAAACAATTCAAGCTGTAGACGGTACCTGTGTAGCATATATACTACACTGAACGGTCAGCTCCCACAGGGCACTCAGCACCATAGGCGTTGGGCCACGATTGTCGCTCGGCACCATTGGGGGGCTCACTCGACTCCCAGCGGGAGCTCTGTTGACACTGAGCACTCGGCTCCCATGGGAAATCAGTGCTAATGGAAACTCGGGCGCCTGTATGAAAAGCATGCCTTAATCTAGAGGAACCATATTACTAAAGACAGGACCCTAAAGCAACATTCACTATGTTTACTTTGGTTGGTTTTATGTACAGCCCTCCAGAAGGATGATTCAATCTCTGGCTGGGCCTTGTACATTTTCAATATAAGGTGCTTCTTATATTTCATAACTGTCTTAATTATTTTCTCATCAGTATCATAGCTCCTGGAGAATTGAAGAGACTTTAGTTCTTTATAAAACTTGCTTTCTTATTGCATGATCTTCATGGTATTTGTATAGTCATGGTTTCTCAATAATGTTGGTTCATCATATTTCAGTGCTTTAAAGACAATTAAGAATATTTTATTTTCTGTTCTTGCTTTTACTAGGATCTTAGTCAGACGGTCTCTCGAAAACCCATCACAGCTAAAAACTCTCTCCTGCTACATTATAGCCTTTCACTTAAACAATTCTGAAAAGGAAAGGGTAATAAGTTTAAATTTACTGTAATTTCGCTGCAGTAGCGTGCTATAGACTGCAAATTCGCTACTAAGCGAAAGGGTGAAAAACATAATGATAAATTTATTAACTAACCAGTAAATAATAATCCTGCAAGTAGTGCCTTGCAAAAATAAAATTCAAAACCAAAATCGGTCTGGTAACGAATGTAATGTTTATGTTATTACGCTACTGGATAAAGTTAATAGCAAATGCAATGTTTACATTATTACACTACTTGTCTATCAAATCAGCAAAACTTTACGTTGTTACATAAGTTGTCGTAAAGATGAGTTAATCGAAAGATTGTAAGTTTGTTACTGAAACAGTATTCTCCAACAATATAAGTTCCGTAGCAACTGTAATTATCAATTCGACAAACCAATGTTTACGTTATAGTCCATCACTCAGCAAAGGGTAGTTAATTAACTACAACTTTGCTGTATACAAGCAAACTATTGATGTACTACTGCATTAAGAAATAATAAAACAGGGGAAAAATCATCCTGGCACTTTTAACTGATGCTACTTTACTTTCAGTTTGGATACTGAAGTCCAGTAAATAACTGGTAAAGTTGAACATCTGCTAATGACACCCAGTGTTATCACCAGGAGTCACAGAAACAGAATGAGTATGGTCTGCTGAGTCATTCCTAACACACTCAGTATCAGTGTCGCTAATGCGAAATGTGACACTAAACTGCTGTGAATAAGTGAAACTAATAGATATGTAATTACTTGGTAAGTTGCCCATATAAAATTACTCATGTAAAGCTCAGCTTTAAAACTAATTTAGTTTTCCTTGAGTAAACTCAATTTGTTTAACTTGTGAAGGACCCATGAGTATACATTTTACTTAATTTCAAAACTCAACCAAATGTTTCCACTTACCAAATTTGTGGTAAAATTGTGACACATGAATTTTTATTTCCCTGAATGATGATAAAATTATGTATAGGAAAAGAAATTCAGTCATTGCTGAATGAAAAGATATAAAACCATAGACTATCTGGATAAATTTTATAAGAATATTGTACACAGAACATTACCAATTACTTCATCAAACCTAAAAGACAAAGAAAGGCTTCCAATCACTCATAATGAAGTTTTACAAAAATGCTTGGGGAAAAAATACTAAGAGCGACTACCAGTCACATGTACCTGTGCCTTCTGAGAGTAAAAATAAAATCATCTTTCCCTAACCTGATAGTACTCACTAGCAGCCTGACCTTTTTTTAATAACAGCTGTTACAACAATTTTGCTATGAATAACAGCCCTGCAAATCATCTACCTCAAAGCTTCCTGAAATTTTACGACATGAATGGCTACCAGTAAGATATTTAGAAGTTTGTTGGAAATTTAGACAGAAACTATAACAGCAATAAGCCTGCCAACATTTTCCAATAAAAAACAGTAGAGGAACATCAAAATCTCATGAAAAACAAACTCCAGTCCATTTCAGGCAAAAGTGGTACTGGACGGATTACCATACCTACCAACACAGATGGCACTTCAGATGCCATTTCGAAATTCATATGCAGTAAATCAAGTTTAAATATATAAGCCTCTTCTGGTAACAAAAAATTTATCCTGATTTGATTAACCACATAATAATCAATCAGCAGTACTGGACGACAGACATATTTTAATCAACTGTTATTTCACTACAACAGTTTAATTTAAAAGCACTGTACTTCACAATAACTATGCTATGCTATGGCTGAAATTGATTTCATTGATCAAAATCTACTGAAATGAAACCTTTGCAATTTAATGAGCTGAAGATAATATACCTATACTACTCACACTTGAAAAATTACTTTACTCAGATACATATTCATTCTTACAGCTGACACAGATATTACTTTCCTCTAACTAAAGTTAGATTTGCGCACGTGAAGATAAAACTACTGATTAAAATTCTTATTTTTTCCCCACACATTGTTTATGACAATGATTAAATTATCCCACAAGATATTACGATCCTAGTTGGTTTTGACCCCAAAACATTTCCAATATAATGCATGAAAAGAAGTAATTGGTCTTGAGCCGTTAAAACAAGCATTAGGATGAAAGGGTAATGTATGCACTATTCTCCACTTTAATCCCTGCTTTTACTGTCTTATTATCTTTTCTGCAGGAAGAAACCAACAGAACTTTTGAGACCTTATACGAAAAGCCAACCTTTGTCAACCTTACTCTCTTCTAATGTGTAATTGCACATTCTAAACCATCACTGTATCTTCAATGTATTTCTTCTTAGGTGAATTGCTTTACAACTTCTGTTAATAATTTTACATTTGATTTTTTTTGTCCTTTCACAGTTTTTACTTATACAGTTTACTTACATATTTGACTTCAAAACAAAATAAAATATTCTTCTGGAAATACACAACACAATTTCAAAAATTCTACAAACAAGTTATTCTGAATGGACCTTGAGATCATCTCATAATTTATGGGTTACGATATGTACCTCCACCAAAGTCTACCATTAAGACACAGCCTTATAGGAAATAAAATCATTCACATTCATTACAGCGAGAAGCCTGCTCTCAATATCTAATCCTAACGTGCAAGATACCATGGACAGGGTTGTCATCTTATAATGTACAGTACACTGCATTACTGTTTACTAATGATAATTCACTCGTAATAATCATAAGCAAAGATAATCAGCCAAGCTAATTCCCATCAAAGACCATGGAATGAAGTGACAGGACTGAATTAATCTTGGGTGGTACATTTTCTTGAATAATTGTCATCATCACTTTTTTAGTATTCCTTTATATTCCTTCAATAAATTCATTATCAATAGATTTTTCATTAGTAAAAAGTGATCACTTTCTAATACATACACTTCAAATAATTTTAACCTGTGACTTCAGACACTTTCTGCCTTAAGTACAGCAATGCTTACATAATTGAAACTGTACAAGATTATATTTTTAGAGAAGTAAATTCTTTACACAAAATGTATACAGTATATATATACACACATTACATTATACTAGGTCTTATTCATGTAAAGCTTACACTATTAAATAAAATGACATAAGCATACACCTTATCATGCAATTTTTTTCAATTGGTAATGGAAAGAGATAATTGTAAGTGATTCACTAGATGAAAAAACAAGCACTGCTCATATCAGATATAAATTTCCTGCAAGATATAATAATTATAATAATGCCCACCATTGTCATTATATTTTACAACTGAACCTAATGAGTATATTCCTTTAACAGGGAATCAATTTGAAATAATAGTTTAGCCAAACCACCAGTCAAAAAGCTTTGTGACATACTGAGATTCTAAGAAATGATTTCATGTTTACAAAGTCATTCAAGGTAATACAACTTTTAATTAACTCTAGCTAGGTGTCTTCATCTACCAGTTATGTTAACCTGATAAAACAAAGCATTTCCATAGCCAAAGAAATGCAACACAGTGGACTCACCGCATTCGAGTTCTCACGATTCACGGACTCTGCTAATCACAGGTTTTTCTAAGGAACATATGCACTTTTTGTGATAAAACTACAAAAATATTTTGGTATATAAGTAGTTTCAGATGGTTTTTCTTGTGTTAAACTATCAAAATAGGCAGTTCTAAGCATTGTACGAGGGTTTTAAATACAGTCAACCATTGTTAAACCGGACCCCACTACACGTAATCCAGATATCGGATAAGACAGATACTGAAGAGGGTAAGCCAATTGAATTAAAATATGCATGTTCTTCCATGATTCAAGATAGTAGTTACTGTTCCTCTGCTCATCGTGTACTGTTTTCCTTTTTATCAACCAAAGGTAAATAAACTTTTAATTTACATTTTAGTTTTTTATATACAGTTCTATATTTATACTGTACTAAACTAAAATGCTTTAAACTTGTAACCGATTTAACTTGCGCTATTGTCTAGAAGGGTAGAAAGACTAAAGCCACCAGTCTGACCTATTTGCTGCCTGATTGGTAGCTACAGTACAATGCTTTGTATGTTTTTAGGAAAGAAAGATATGTCAAAGGCATACTTTACGAAGACAAAAGCTGGGTTACTGAATAATACTTGTGGCTACATGGCAAATGACGGAGAGAGAGAGAGAGAGAGAAAATTGTCAGTTCCTCTATGCAGCTTAATTCTATCATCATTTTTATCATCTTTTATATTCCAACAATTTTGAAGGAATGAATTCATTCTATTCTTTATATAATCAGTAAAATACATACACTATTAAAAACTACTTCTGCTAAAAGTTGCTGCTTGATCCCTAAGCCTTGGACTGGGGCTCTGAAGAAAATGACCATGAAGAGAACAACAAAAATACACACCAGTCCACAGGATACCTCAACATGGAGAGGATGAACTTTAGCAGTGATAGTGGTGATAAAGGGGAATCAAGGAGAAGAAAACCACTGATTGCTAGGACCTGGCACCAGAATAAGAATAATTCCTGAAGGTGTACAACACATATATCAATAGGAATGACTGAAATAAAAGGATGTCTAGGAAAAGGCAATCCAGCTCCTGTATGTGCCATGGAAGACAAGATGGCAGGGTTGTGCCCAACCTAATTCTGAGTCTTTTGAGGGTCTACAAGTCCATAGGGATTATAAATAGCTAGTTAGATAATTGCTGACACAAACATTAATTAGAGACCAGTCATCTGAATAGTGGAAATGATCCTGTGGTAGGGGTGCAAGAATACTACCACCGTAGGTCCTGTATGTCGTAAAAGGCAACTAAAAGGACGGCTGCTGCCTTGCAGTCTTACTTTTTTAGCAAAAGGCTAGGCCCACACCGCCAATAACTGTGGAAACTGCAGCCTTGCAGCCTTTGATAGAAGGCAGTGGAGAAGGTCCATCAGGCAACCGACCCCTTAATGTAGGGATAACGGTGGGAAAGAAGAGAAGTCATCTGAATAGTGGAAAAGACATGTGTCTGGATCCATGACACAAGGCTCAGATTGTACAAAAATGTTAAATTCACTCTTTTCTATTAAACATCATATAAGCAAAAATTTTATATAACTGATGATATAGCTTTTGATGAAGGTCCTATGCACCTGCTTATCAGCTATTTGGTTTTCAGTATACAACTGGAAATAACTTACAATAAATTCACAAAATATTTTTCCAAAATTTCTAACATAAACCACACATACCTACTGAAATTCATACTTCATGGACATAGCATGATATAAGTTACAAATGTGACACAATAATGATCATATTTCAATAAGTACAAGGTTATACACACTGTCATAATTTAAAAAATAAGTTTTTCACTAGGGAACTCAAACAACATAAGTTCTCGTCTTTCTTCTTTCCTGAGATCAAATAATTATCTCTGAGTCTGTTACCTTACAGAATATACAACAATGCAATTCTATGACTGATCAAAAAGATTTATTAAGTAACTCTGGGGACAACTGATACAATGAAGATTTATCTTAAGTTCTTATAGTAAAAGAAATATATAATTATGGGGACCTAAATTGCGACTGAAACAGCACTTTCTAAATTATTGTGAAACATACATGTATTCCATACTTCCCAAACTGGAGGATTGTGAAAAATAACCTGGTGGTCTGGTTAAACTATTAATTGATAACTATGCTAATTTTCACAATACGTAACCATAACGAAACATGGCTAAGTCACAATACCTTACAAGGTACGTACTGTACCTAAATGTTGTCAACCATCTTTTTATTCTCCCTTTGTGTTAAAATTGTGAACTGCTTTCCTGTTAATATACACAGGAGTTATGAAAAAAGAAGAGACTTGGGAGCTGTTGGAGGTGATTTGATAAAAGAGAAGGATAATTGGGTAGATGATGATAATTATGGATTAAGTAGTGAGGAAGAAGTTTGGGGATAAAGGAATAGAACAGTATGAGAAGTTAATGAAAAAGCTTTTGGTAACAATACCAGAAAAAGTACATAAAAATTTAATATGAAACGAAAGGAGAGTAAAAGATGGGCTGGTAAAAGCATAAATTGGGATGATGTCTTAGAAATCTTAGAAGATTGAGTCTTCAATAAGGAAGAAAAGAGTAAAGAAGTAGGCGTGTGGTTTTGGGAACTGTCGAAACTTTGAAGAGAGAGGTTTGGGAGGTGCTTCTTGAGAGGGAACTCAAAATAACGACAAGAAAACAATATTAATCAAGTCCAGCCATCCCAGAAAAGCAAAAGGTGACAAGAAGAAGAAGTCAAGACAACAAACGTTGGTGGCAGCTCAAGTTTTGTGAGTGACGAGGAAAAGCATGGGTCCCGTCAGCACTGAACCAGTCAGATTGGAACCTACACTGCCATCGCTGGCAGGACTCAAAAAGCTCTTAGAAGAATCCTCAGGGCATTCAGATGACAACGATTCCAATACAGGCAGGCTTGGGTTAACAGCAGTATCAGTTAACAGCTATCCGGTTTTACGCCGCTTGTCTAGCGACGCTGTTAACTGGATTTTCGGTGCCAATCTCTGGTTAGCAGCGCCGATATCCGGTTAGCAGCACAAATTTCTAGTTAACAGCAGTGATAATCTCTGGTTAACGGTGCCAATATTCGGTTAGCAACACCTGTTAAGCAGGTTTTAAGTGGTGTTATCGCTGATTTCGGTTAGCAGCGATTTTCGGTTACCAGCATCGGCTGGGAACGGAACCCCCACTGTTAACCGAAGGCTGCCTATACTTCTATTTCATATGACAGCGCAAAGCTGACTGACCTGCAGACACCTATGCTACCATCGGAGAAGGCTCTTAGCTATTCATCCAGGTTGAATGCTGGCACCAGGCTAAAATTGTCTGGCAATGTAAAGAAGCCTGATAAAACTCTGATAACATCAAAAGAGCTGCCCATCAGGGAAACTATAAAAAACAATGGTTTTCTAGGAAGATAAAAGAAAAATCAGAACAGTATGTAACTTGAAATTCATCATGGAAGAAAAGAAAAAGCCAGAAAAAATTGCTCATCACTTACTGCCATGCCCCAAGGTTGGCAGAAAGAACCAAAGCTTTGCATCGTATCAATGCAGCTCACTTCCCAAGATCCTTCACATCTTCTCTGGGTCTGGACAGGGCCAACTTGAACAAAGTGGCCAAAGGTAAACCAAAGGAACTATCGCTTCCGAAGTTGTCAAGCAAGAAAGGATTGATCAAAAATGACATGAAAATGCTTGAGAACGTCACAGTTAACAGTAACCCAGCGAGTATAGAGATGAGCATTCAAAACGTCCCAGCTCCTCTCTTGCTGACGTCTCCCAAGAGTTCAATTTCACCACTGGGTCATGCCTTAGGCAGAGGGAAACGGAACCAGTCGAGGCTGCTCCCAAGAAGGGTCCACTCAAAGCTGTTCATGGCCTGACCAGACCTCAAGAGTTCCACTTTGCAACTGATCTTATGATATAATGCCCAATATAAGAGGTAAGATATACATTATTATTAGAGTATGCACAAACTGCACATAAAGAATAAATAAATACTACTGTCTATGATAAATTTCTTAATGTTTCTTCATGTTTTTATAACATCAAGAATATTGGTTTTCATAAATGCCTTTTTCTTGTGCAATATTTACAATGAAAACTATGATGCAGTGGGTAATATACACCTATATTTATAAATAAAACTATGATTTACAAATTTCCTGCACATATAAATGAATGAATAAATCCTTTGACCTTACAAATTAATGAAAGGAAAAAAGTCAATTTTCAGAAGAAATATCAAAGACAGAAAAAAAAGGGATCATCATGTTTCCCACACAAGTATGTAGTATTATTATAAAGTCGACTGAAGTTGAACATTTGTTTGAGTTCTAATAAGAACCCATTAATCACCTTTGGAAATACTGAAGTGTATGGCAATAACTGCAACTTAATTGTACAACTTCATTAAATTCTTACTTAAATATCTCATGTGTTTACATGAGAAGCACAAAATATAATTCAAATCTATTTGTATCCTGAGACGTCTCCAAAGAAAGTTCAAGATGGACAAGCATTGAATATTCATGTTCAGACAAACTCTGATGCTGACCCACAATAATTCACTTTGGTAGGATTAGGTGTAAGTGTTTCTTAATGGAAGATTATCCCTTCATCACAATTCTAAACACAAACTTAAAAAGGGAAATAAGGTAAAAGAGATATAAATATCAAAAAATTCCATTTACAATACAAAACATGACTTCCACTTGGTTCATGAACACAAAATATCCTTTGAATGTAAAACTGACAAAAATGTACTTTACTACCGAGTACAAAAAATGAACAAGGAAAAACAAATCCAAATGATTCCAGTGTACGAATACCAACTTACTTGTTTAATCTTTACCTTCCTTAAATGAATTTATGTTCCAGCCATATACAACACGGTCAAAGCCAGCAGTAAACAGATTACACCGTGCTCCTAAGGAATCATCGCCCCAGGCTACACTGCACACCATGCGGCGATGACACTGTTGAAATACAAAAAAAAAAATGTTAGCCTCTAAGGCCCAAAAATATTTCAAAGCCTTAAAAAGATAGGAAGTTACATGTACACAAAATGAAACTATTCTCTAGGCAGAGAATCTATCACTAAGGCTGGGGATTCAATGGAATGGAATATGATATTTAGACTTGAAGCCAAGCACTGGAATCCAGATGGATTATTAAGCACTATAATGAATTTGGTTTGATGTGAATATTCATGGTGATGAATTTATAAATGAAAAGAATAAAATAAAGGTGAGTTTAAAACTATGGTAAAAAGTGATATTCCTCATAAAAATTATAACTTCGCATTTCGAGTGTGCAAACAAGAATAAAAAAAA